>NC_056725.1:127118671-127176171 GCF_019279795.1 Protopterus annectens | reverse complement strand
ATACTTAAATTTACATAGCGTACTCATTATCAAGAAAGATGGTAATCCTATGCTCCATTTAAATTGTTCTGTAATCTACGACATGGTGTTCTAGTTGGTTTACCTAACACCATAAGTTTGGTAAGGATATTCCTTACTAAAGTAAAAGACTAAACAAACTGCAAGATAACTCCATAGGATTTTTTCCATAAACTTAAAAAGCAATGCAAGACTATTACTAAAGAATAAAAAAAGTTAAATATACATTATACATAGGCAGTTTAAAGACAATACCTTCCATGTAATTGAACATTTTTAAAGGGAATCCTATATCCTGAGTCATTAGAATCCATTGAATGTTTAATAAATTGCCATTTCTTGTTTGTTCAGTAAGGCACAGATAACTGATGGTGAATATGAGCGTTTTGCAATGAATAAGCCCCCATTTAACACATACATAAAAGAATCAAAACCTAGAGTTCTGCAATTAAATATGGTATCTACCACTACTTTCATAATGTAGAGTTTAGCCAATTCATTGTCCTAGCATGTCCATTATTTCATCAGGTTTGGACACAGTGACATGAAAAAAAATGTCCTGAATGAGTGTTAATAAAACAATCTTGATGTGAGTCCAGGTCAGATATGTAGTCAACCATAAGAATAAGTTAAGAAACATTTATAGGTAATTGATACATAATTACTTTTAGCCATACCTCTCAATTCTCCAGAATTTTGCAGACAGTCCAGAGTTTTACTTTATATTTTTAGAATATTCCTCACAAAACCTGTGGTTCCCTGACAAATCATTGAGTACTGAAGTTGATAAATAATGGCAAACATCTGAGTTATAGATTCACAGTCATCAAGAAATGTATATTAATGCAAAATTGGTTATTATAGTGACTTTTTAAATTTATAAGAGCAATAGCTATTTATTTCCCTGATTTGAGCCTTTGTACCTCTATTACTTTTGATTTTATCAAGATTTCTTGCACTAAGAAGGTGAGAGGTATGATTTAAGCATACCATGCTACAGTTTAAATTAACATTTGTTAATTGCTTCAGGAGACAGTCAATTATAAATGGTTGGCAGTCACCAAATAGTATACCAAAAAATGGCTGACAGCAGCTTTATAAAGGCTGCTATGTGCTCAAAGGCCATGATCATAGACTGATTAAATAGCATAGGTTTTATCTGTGTAACTACGTTACCTAGATATAGAATCATGGCTTGTGAAAAGTCTTAAGAAACTGTTATTTTCTGTCAATAATTATTCCAGAGAACTAGGGGGTAATCCATCGAGTCTAACTGTCTGTGTAATGGCTTCAGAACCAGCTAGGATACCATATCACAAGTAGTTGTTTAAAAAATGGAGTTGGAGTACATGTATCCAAGAGGTACTGGCCAGTATTCATAGTCCAGGGCTTCTCATTTTTGTAGTGGTAATCCACAAAGATCAGTACCATGTAGTTATGCAAATCACATCTTTCAGTATGACTATGAAAATGCATTAAATAAGGAGATGTGAGGGGAAGAGAAAAAAGAATATGTACCGTCATGCATTTTAAAAGGAGGTACAATCACAGACTTTACTTATAGCATTTTTTTAATTGTATTTTAGTGCTTCTGCATACATTGACATACTACTGAAGGGGTTGTTAGGTAAAATGCTTCATTTTGATGACAGTGAAGTGCGTGTGCATACATGGACAAACTACTAAATGGATCATGGGGAAATGTTAAATTCTGGTGCTTGTGCATATGTGGACATACTGTTGAAGGGATTGCTGGAGTCAATGCTTCATTCTGGTGCTTCTGCATACTTTATGAAACTACTGAAGGAATCGCTCGGGGAAATGTTTCATTTTGGTGCTTATGCATACTTGGTCAAACTACTGAAGGAATCGCTCGGGGAAATGTTTCATTTTGGTGCTTATGCATACTTGGTCAAACTACTGAAGGAATCGCTCGGGGAAATGTTTCATTTTGGTGCTTATGCATACTTGGTCAAACTACTGAAGGAATCTCTTGGGGAAATGTTTCATTTTGGTGCTTATGCATACTTGGTCAAACTACTGAAGGAATCGCTCGGGGAAATGTTTCATTTTGGTGCTTATGCATACTTGGTCAAACTACTGAAGGAATCGCTCGGGGAAATGTTTCATTTTGGTGCTTATGCATACTTGGTCAAACTACTGAAGGAATCGCTCGGGGAAATGTTTCATTTTGGTGCTTATGCATACTTGGTCAAACTACTGAAGGAATCGCTCGGGGAAATGTTTCATTTTGGTGCTTATGCATACTTGGTCAAACTACTGAAGGAATCACTCGGGGAAATGTTTCATTTTGGTGCTTATGCATACTTGGTCAAACTACTGAAGGAATCGCTCGGGGAAATGTTTCATTTTGGTGCTTATGCATACTTGGTCAAACTACTGAAGGGATCGCTGGGGAAATGGTTAAATTTGGGGCTGTGCATACTTCATGAAACTGCTGAAGGGATTACTAGTGGAAATATTTCATTTTGGTGTCAGTGAAATGCTTGCACATACATGGTCACACTGCTGACGTGATCGCTGGACAATATTTATTTTTTGTCATGTTAGTACTTGTGCATATGTAGACAAACTACTGAAGGGGTTGCTGGAGGAAATAATTAATTTGTGTGTCAGGGAAGTGTCAAACTACGGAAGGGATAGCTGGGGACTAGTTCATCGACTGCAAATCAGATATCACAGGTGAAGCATCTCTTTTAACAATGAATAGGTATACCATTCAGATATTGGACTATGAATTGCAGGAACACCTAATCACCATAAACCTTTACAAAATTTCTTATTTGCATCTCATTATACTTAAGGCATTTCTCACTTGCGTAAATGGCCTCTATGAATCTTGCCTTTGCTACGCTCATTCATAAACATCAGAGATACCCCTATCATATTTGTGCAAATTAGTTGAATACTGGCCACCAGTGTGACATAATTAGGACACTTCTGAATTATGACAGTTTTGTATAAAATCAAATCTAATTTTGCATGTACAAGTCATTATACTACTGTACTGTGAAATCATTATCATTCCTGTATTTGGCTGTAGTCTTCCTCAAACACAGAGACACACGCAGACACACAGACATAAACACACACATAAACACACATATACAAACGCACACACACGTGCGCGTGCAAACTCAAACGCACACGCACGCACACATACACATGTGTGTGCGCACACACAAACGCACGCACACACACGTGCGCACGCACACACACACACACACACACACACACACACACACACACACACACACACACACACACACACACACACACAGTCTTGCTTAGCCCCATGTCAAACAGCATGTCAAACAGTCATGGCTGGGAGCTCAGCTGCATTTTACCAAACTTCTTAGCTCACTAGCAAATCTGCTGTTTATGTAAGTTACAAGCTAAATGCATGGTGCTGGGCCCAATGCCAGAAAACAAGATTATACTGATCAGATATCAGCAAACAAATTGTACAAAGAAAGTCTATAGTAGAAATAATGTAATTTCACAACATCAGTGCATATTGTTTACTTTTGGCATAGCGCTGCAGCTTATTAAACCTTTAGTAGGGGAAGAAACTCTAGAATCCCAATATAAATAGATATCATTCATAAGTAATACAGGAAACATGCTAACAAATTTGCAAAACTTTGATTGTCTACTTGTTTGTCAGTATCTTAGCTATTGTCTTTTATTTTACTTCAGCAAAGCTTGGTAAGCTGAATGAGCATATGATTTTTAAGTTTCCATCTCAGTCATAGCCAGAAACAAATAGTATCAATGAAAAACTGAAACACATTTGTCTCTGGTTCAGGTACCTATATATATGAAGTAGCCGAAGAAACCCTTCCACAGTTTCATAAAACACAAATGAAGACATCTGTTTACAGTATGTATTTATAGTTAACAGCGCAGCATATTTCTGCATTGTCTACATACACAATTTGGGGAATATTATAGTCACTAAATAAATATTGTTTCATGTCAACTTACCTGAAAAGAAGTTCTCCCAAAACCACATATCTCTGTTGAAATCAAGTAACACAGAGAAAATAGTGATAATTTTATTTATTTGTTTATCTATAATTATTTATTTAGATAGAATAGCATCACTAAGGATTCCCCAACATCTAATCCTAACCTTGCCCAGCAACCATGTATCACCCTAACCACTTTCACCTTCAAAATCTGTGCCCACATCCTATATAAAACTACTCTAGAACAAACTGAAACCATACTCTACTTCAGCTGGCAACCTTCCAAGTAAGTACCTTAAAACAACAGCCAACAGAATTGCTTACCCTGTCTCAATGCTTATAAATAGGTCAATCTGGGAATCTGTGTTCCCTCTCTCTAGAAAAAAATCACACATTATCCCTCTGCACAAAGGAGGAAATTCAACAGACCTTACTAACTTTAGATCTACACAATCTTATCCCCCTGTACAAAATACTTGAAAAGTGTATTTAAAAGCAATTGCTAAACTATCTCCTGCAGGAAGAACACCTGCTCCCCACACAACATGGCTTCTGTCTTTCTCATATTACTAACACTGCACTTCTAACCTACATAGATGCTGTGAATAAAACTAGAGATATCAGCAAACTAGTCTCCTCCTTATTACTTGTCTAAAGCCTTCAACACAGTTTGTCACAGCAAGCCTCTCCTTCAAATGTCCTCATTAGGTCTCTCTCAATCCACTGGTTCAAAAACTACCTCTCCAATATGTATCAGTAAAATGACACTGCACTTGGTGGTACAGCGTAGCGTTGTTGCCTCACAGCAAGAGGTTCTCCTGTTCGATTCACAGCTGGAGTGCCTTCTGTGTGGAGTCTGCATGCCCTCCCCACGGTTGAGTGGCCTCTGAAAGACATACATGAATGGGCGTGCCTTCGCTGAAGGCTGGCTGTTGGGCTGGCAACTCGGCACCATAAAAATCTACTGCCAATCATTAGCGGACCGGAGTTCCACTGTGGTGACTCCTAACCGGGAAAAGCTGCAAAGACAAAAACTCTCTGTTCATACCTCCCAGTCACCACCTTTGTACCACAAGGCTCTATGCTTGATTCCTCCTCTTTAAAATTCTCACCAACACTCCCAACACATCTACACAACAGGCTTCCCTAATACAATACGCAGAGGACTTCACTCGCATTTGCTCATCTGACAATATGGCACAACTTCAAAAATTACTCAGGAAACTTTAACAGCAAATGAAACATGGTTTTGTAACTCACAACTCATATTCAACCCTAAATAATCGGAACCTTGGGGAACCAAGCCTCAGTCATTTGATAACTGACATCAGAAACTTCATCCACCAGTAGGGTAACATTATTTTACAATATATATATCTGACACTGATTTATTTAAACTACTGTTTGTTAATTCTAGGGGATTCAGTGTCATGACTGTCTTACTTATATTTTTGATTTTTGGTAATAAATAGTTTGTTTAACCATGGTCAAAAATGTCCAACCAGGAAGTCATTTGGAATTTTTATCTCTAAACAAAGAAAAAAGAACACTTATTTCATGAAAAAGGTGCATATCTGCATTGTACCAGTTACATAGATATTTATGGTTGGTTTAAATGTCCATTATGAAGTTACATAAAGAGCTGTCAATGGTTCTAGATTTGTTTTATCCTGAAGCAGGCCACAAATTTAGTTTGTCAAACTGCACAGATTATTACAGCTGTGGACTGTTAATGATCTGTTTTCTGTAATCAAAGGTACACAGTTTAATTCCTTCCAGCTCTGTCTAATGTGTGATTTTCAGAAAGTCAATTAATCAGACAGGGCTCCTGAGCTGCCCATGGAAAAGAACCCTTGTAGCTAGTCAGCTTAGCTGTTTAACAAATTAATACAATGATGAAGTACAAGAGCAATCTTCAAATTTACTGCATTGTGATGATCTGTTTATCAAGGACTGCTGATATTCCATCTTTTCTAGATCATCAGTGAATCTATTCTCCAGGAACTGACTTCAACTTCTCCAAAACTTTTAAACACACATTCTTCAGAAATCTGAATTTTTACAGGGAACAAAAATAAGACTTTGCCAATGATAGTCAGTTTTAGACACGTCAAACCCTGTGGTTTCATGGGAGCTGGAAGGGGAGGCTTGCTCCTAGGGAGTCCACCCACAGAAAGCTATCTTAATATTTTTTATGTCAATCAAAAAATAAAAGCTAATGCAGCACTCTTATTTAGCTTATGTCAGCTCGGTAATAATAGCTTTAAGTTGATGATCCTCTTAAACATTCAAATATACTTCTGTTCATAACTCTCAAATGTCCAGATTTTTGCAGAATGTCCATATTTTTGTTGTGTTCCTCATAAAATTTGTGGTTTTCTGTTGTATCTCTGAGGATTGAAGTAACTAATAATGACAATGCATTTGAGTGTCAGATTTTATTTCCTTCAGAAAATACATGCTAACTAAAATTCTGTTATTCTAGAAAAAAGAAGTTATGTGCTCACCATAACATTCTGTCTGTGCTGCCCATTTTCATTCGTCCTCAACTGATGGGATTAGATCCAAACCATCAGATCCAACATGGCTGTTGCAAAGGTTCATGGCAACTTAGAACTCTCTGGCTTCTCCCTTACCCAGAATTCACCAACCTCAATTGCCTCAGATTTTGTTTGCTAGCTAAAGCATATAGAAACACCTCTTATACAAAAAAGACATAAAAAGAGAAATAGCAAAAGGTTAGACAAGGCTATGTCTTGAGCTTTGTCATGCTTGGATTATGACAATTCTTTCATATCCACTTACTCTTCCAGAAAGGCCAAAAGGAGGGGGTTGGTGGGTACTGAGCTGAGGAAGAATTAAAATGGACAACACAGATGGAGCTTTATGGTGAGTACATAACTTCTTTATCTGATGTTGTCAATTTTCATTCTGTCCTCAACTGATGGGACATAGTCCCCAGCTATATATCCCAGGGTGGACTCAAGGCAGCATGTACCTAATCACCATTGAGCCAAACGATGCTCTACCTCTGGATACCAAGTCCACTTTTTACTGAGTGATGAAAGTATGAGGGGAAGCTCTGAATGAAAAACTGAGGAAGTTGTTACATCCAGTAAGCCATCTGGCAAGAGTAATTGTGGATACTGATTTACCCAGTTTCATATCAATAAAAAAGCAAATAACTAATCTGTAGTTCTGATGTCCTTTCTTTTGTGTAAACAGAAATGGAGTTGCCTATGAACATCCAATAAATGTAACAAATATTTTCCCTTGTTTGAAAATTTTGGGAAGAAAACTAGTAGATTGATGGACTAGTTAATGTCAGATTTTGAAACTATCCTGGGCTAAAAGGATGCAGTAGTTTGTAATGTAACTCTATCTTTATGAAAAAAATGATTTTTGGAGTTCATAGATAAGGCTTGAATTTCAGAAACACATCTGGCTGATGTAATGGCTACCAAAAACAAAGTTTTCCAAGAAAGAAATTTAAGATCACAGTCATGTGCAGGTTCAAAGGGTGGATGAACCAGGGTTTGCAGTACCAGAGTTAGATCCCATGGAGGAGTAGGATCTTTAAACTGGGATCTTAACAGAGGTGTCCCTCTTAAAAAGGTTTTACAAAGCTTATGAGAAGCAAGTGAGAAATCATCAAATCCAGTGTGGAAAGTAGAAACTGCTGCCAATTGAACTTTAATTGTTGAAGAACTAGCTCCTTGATTAAAAAGAAGCATCAAGAAATCAAGAACATTATGAAGCCAGGCAGAAAAAGGTTACACATCATTTTGAAATGGCCACTGTACAATTCTTTTCCATTTATTAGAATAAAGTTTCCTTGTAGATGGTTTAAGGGAGGATAACAAAATCTGGCCAACTGGAGACAGGAGCATAGGTTGTCTGGCTATTACTGGAAATGGAGAAACCAAGCTTTCAACTTGAGATTGGGGAGGTCTGTATGCATCATGACTGTTGGGTGAGACAGATCTAGAGCTGAGTCCAGAATCCAAGATTGATGAAGCAAAGGAGGCCATAGGAAGGGAAACCAAATCAGTCAAGGCCAATAGGGTAAAATGAGGATGCCTTGGCTCTTCAACCTGGCAGCTCTCTGTAGTTACTTTGGAATCAAAGGAATTGGGGGATAAGCATAAATTAGACTGGAGAGGCCAATCATGGAGAAGAGCATATCTCACTGATTCCCCCTGTGGGAGAATAGGGTAAAGTAGCTGTTGCACTTGTTGTTTAGGGGAGATGCAAAGAGATCACAGCAAGGCTGGCCTCTTTGTTGAAACTAAATTCCACTATGTTCTTGTTGAAGGCCCATTCATTAGGTAGCAGTATGTACCTGCTCAGTTTGCCTGCTTACATGTTGGACTTCCCTGGAATATGTCTTGCTGTAAGAAAGCAGTTGGAAGAGATCACCCATTACCAAACAGTGAGCACTTCTCTACACAAGGGGTAAGAACTGGTTCATCCTTGTTTGGTGATTTACCAAACCACTGACATGTTTTCTGTTTGAATCATAATCATTCCTGAAGGGAGAACATTCTGAAAGATGTGCAATGCTCGATGCACTGAACTCAACTTGAGGACACTGATACGCAAAATTGCTTTTTCAGGGGGACCATGCACCTTGAACTGTCTTTCTCAGGTAATGCTCACCCACATCCTAGCTGGGAATCATTCATGGTCACAATGGCCTTGGGGTGAGGTGGCATGAATAAATGGCCTTGTAAAATCCCTTCCAAATGAATCCACCACATTACATCCCTCTTGCATTTATTGGTGATCTGTATCTGAGTCAATAAAGGAAGGTGAAATATTGACCATTCGGAGGCCAGCATCCATTGGAGAACTCTCATGTGAAATCTGGCTAAGAGTAGTAATGTTATTGCTGCCGCCATTGACCCAAGTGGCTGAAGGACCAAACAGGCTGACATTTTGGTACTGCAAACTATCTTTTCTACTTGTGATCTTATTGTCTGAACTCTGGAGAGGGCAGTTGATTTTGTATCAAGCAGTGCTCCTATGAACTCTAGACTTTGACTTGGTTCTAGATGAGACTTTTCATAGCTCATGGTTTTCCTAGTATAGCACGTCTGCATCACTTTTTCTCTTGCTGAAATGAGCTGATGCCTGGTCGAGGCAGAGATGAGCCAGTTGTCTAAGTATGGAAACAACCAGAATCCCTGCATCTCAAGAGAACTGCTACTACTGTCATGCATTTGGTAAACACCCTAGGGACTGCACTGAGACCAAAGAGCAGAATTCTGAACTGATAGTGACTGGCTACCAAGTATGCACCCAAGTATGTTTTGTTATTTCTAGCCAAGCTCTACAGTACAGGGACAAATGACCCCCGATTGCCTCCAGAGGGGGACAATTGGGCCACCTTTCAGGAACACTGAAAAGGTTTACCAAAGGAAGAATCTCTGAAACCTTGGTTCTGTGGGCCACGTCTGCAGCGAAGGCAGTGTCTACCACTGCAGTCCCCCCTTCTGCCTCTGGGGGAATCTCCTCCATGTGTGTCCTGGAAAGATCCTTGGAACTTTTTGATCCAACAGGCACAATGAATTTAATCATTTAATTACTTGCAGGCAACATATTATTATTATTATTATTTTATTTGTCTCTAAGCCAATAAGTAAACAAAGGTATTATTTAAACAGTGTATTGCACTGAAAAAGGAAGCAGTGAAGTTTAGCAGATTTGATGATTTTTGACGGCTCATTTGTTCATTATTGTTTAACCATATTTTGACTACTGAGAATGCATCCTATTTCGGAAGTAAGTAATATACAGCCTCTATTTTGGTGGTATATAATGCACAAACAGGGCTGACTTTAAGTAAAATAGATCCACTGGAAAAGGAATACATAGTACCTCCCTCTTAGAACCTGTGTCCTCAGTTTTCCTCCAACCTAAGCTTCTCCACACCATCCAGATTATTATTTATTTATTTTTTTTGTTATCTTTGACTTACTCTTCATTTTTTCGTGCATTATTTCAACCCATTGAATTGGTAAAGGCTATATAGAAATAACTGTGGTAGAAATACCGAAATTAACCTCCGGGCCTGGGATCTTCTAGGATCCCAAAAGTTATGAGGGTCTTGAAAACCTGAGGTGCATTTTGCCACTTTTTTTTCCTCCAACATTTTAATTCAATGATTGCAGAACAGGAAATAAATTCAGTATTACCCATCAGATGTTTCCTGCATCCTTTCAATACATCCTAAAAGACAACACTACAACTCTGGAGAAAATGAAGGCCTAGTACCCCCCACAAGCCATGGGGATCTACTCTCTTTGAGGTACATTTTAGAGCAAATATCTGATCTAATGATGTGCTAAACAAAAATCACGAGTAAGAAAGAAATAAAGCTAACAAAGTAGTTGTTCCAATAAATTGAGAAGAGAAATTCTTTAAATAATACATAATTATTTCAGAATACTGTGTGCCTTCTACCCACAAAATAGTTATGTTGTTTATATTTCTCCTGTGTTAGAGTAGGATAAAAGTGAAGGACCAAATGGCTACAATTATATATTCCATGTTGCTGTTGTCATATATAAATACACTATCCCTGAGATTCATTAACGCCTACACTAAGTATACACTAAGTGTATATCATTCTGAATGAAAAGACAACCCAAACGTAACTCACACATTCTTCCGCCTAATTTTTTTCTTACTTACTTTCTTACAGCCTTAAGGGCAGCCACGGTGGTGCAGCAGTTAGCATTGTTGCCTCACAGCAAGAGGTTCTCCGGTTTGATCCTCGGCTGGGGTGCCTTCTGTGTGGAGTCTGCATGTCCTCCCTGTGGTCGTGCGAGTTTCCTCCGGGTGCTGCGTTTTCCTCCCACATCCTAAAGACATGCTGTAGGTGGACTGGACACTCTAAATTGGCCCTAGGTGTGAGTGTGTGCATGTGTGTGCCTTCTGTGGAAGGTTGGGCACCAGGCTGGCAACTCAACACTGTAAAACTCCACTGCCAATCATGAGCGGACAGGTGATCCACTGCGGCGACCCCTAACCGGGAAAAGCAAGAAGAAGAAGACTTTCTTACAGCCTTAAATATTAAGGGGGATTAATAAAGGTTACCACAAAGTATAGACTACATGTACACTTAGTGTAATCTTTCTGAGTGACTAGAAAGCACAAAATGCTGTAGGGTTGTTCTTGAATACAGCTTGTGTACAATTAGTGTAGGCGTTAACGGATATGGCCCTATGCCTCCTCACTCCTACCCTCAGAGTCAGCTGCCTTCAGTACACTACTCTGATGTCAGATTGGAAAAATTTATAAAAGCAAATAGAATACAGTAACATAGTTTAGCTTATTGCTGTCCAGCATATATCTATATCTATCTATATCTATATCTATCTATCCATCTATATATAGATATAGATATATAGATAGATATTTATATATCTATCTATCTATCTATCTATCTATAGAGAGACAGAAAGAGATACAGATATAGATATATGTATACAGTACATACACACACATATATATATATATATATATATATATATATATATATGTATATATATATATATATATATATATATATATATATACATATACACATACGCACACTACACTATGCCAGCACTCAGCAGACTGATGCCATAATGCTGAGTTCACAAATATATATATATATATATATATATATATATATATATATATATATATATATATATTTATACATATTCATATATATATATATATATATATATGTGTATATACACACACATACACACACACACACATATATATATATATATATATATATATATATATATATATATATATATATATATATATATTTATTTATTTATTTTACATTTGTTGACTGGTCTAGTCCATCTGAATATATGTCCATTTTCAGTGGAATGCAGGGGAGAAAAGCTCCAACATAGATGAAAAAACATAAACATGACATAAGAACAATATAGTTGTAATCCTAAAACACATTTGTAAACAACTTGTAGAGTACCCTTATAAGACTAAAGAGCATTAAAAACGTAGATTTAGAGATCAGGTACTTAACATCAATTAAAAAGGAAAGATTAATATACATTAACTGGAAGTATGTATATAGAGTGATGAGCAAGCAGTTTAAGATACAATTCTTTGGTGATGTAGTTAAGAGCAGGATTAAGCTGATATAAGAGCAAGATTAATCTGATACAGCAGGATTACGATGATACAGATGTTGACGGCTAATACTGTTGACAGCTAAGAGAGCAGGTTAAAACTCTGAGTTGGTTATATAGAAAGACTAAGTACAGAGTAGGTTAGCTAACTGCACATAAGCTGTAAGGTTAATGAGAGGTACTTGGCAGTGCAGTAGTACTATGAACAGTGAAGGTGAGAGTAGTAGACAGCAGCTTTTTAGTCTGGGTAGGTGCAAGGGCAAAGCCAGCGAGTCTTGAGATATGTTTTAAGTTGCTTTTTGAAAAGTGGTGTAGAGGAGAGGGAGGTTAGTTCACTAGGGAGCTGGTTCCAGGTTTTCTCTACAGTGTTGGAGAATAGAGAGTCCCCAGCCCTGTTATTGGATTTTTGAGTGGATACTAGAAGTTTCCTTGATGAGCGTAAGGTTTTAAGATTATTGTGGGGGGTGATGAGGGTAGTTAGTATAGGAGTATTGTTAGGATGATGAAGGGTCTTATGGGTGGTAATAAGTTGGTGAAAGAGAAGCTGATTAGGTAGTTCCAGCCATCCTAGCTGTTTGAGATTGTGACAGTGGTGGGTTCTAAATGGGGATCCAGTGGCAAATCTGGCAATGTTATTGTAGGAGGTATTAAGCTTGTTGAGGTTGTTTTTTGATAAGTTGGTATAAATGGGAGCGGCGTAGAGGAGGGTAGAGATAAGATGGGTATGGGCAATAGTAGTTCTAGCTTTTGGAGTAAGAAACTGTTTTAGCCTATAGAGGGAGCCTAGTTTTCTGTTCACTGACTTTATTGTAGTATTGATGTGGGTATCAAAGTTGAGGTTGTCGTCTATAGTTACCCATAAGAGTTTGGTGGTAGGGTTGGGAGATATGACAGTGTCATTGTCTGATGTTACTGTGAGGTGGAGGGGGGAGGACTTTTGTGTAGGAGTAAAGAGCAATAGTTTGTTTTTTTGGGGTTTAGGATGAGGCAGTGTTGGCGGAACCAACTCTCTACTATTTTAAATGTTGTTTGGGTGAGGGACTGCAGTTCAGATATGGATGAAGCAGAGCATATTAATTTTGAGTCATCTGCATATTGAATGCAGGTGGCTTGTGGAGTATTCATGTTTAGATCATTGATAAAGAGTGGAAATAGGAGAGGGCTCAAGATGGAGCCTTGAAGGATGCCCAAGGTAACAGGAAGAAGGGTGCATAGGTGTTTCTCCCAAAGTACAGCTTGTTTTCTGTTTTCTAAATAGGAGTTGAACCATTTTAGTGCCTGTGTATCAAGAGACAGGGACTTAAGTATACTCAGAAGTACCTGGTGGTTTACCATATCGAAGGCTTTCAAGAGGTCGATAAAGAGAGCAGAAAAAAGAGTATTATTATTGCGATGTTTGTTGAGACAGTCTGAAAAGGATAAGAGGGCAGTGGTGGTGCTGTGGAATGGCCTAAAACCATGTTGACAGTTTGCTAGTATGTTATTTTTTAGTAGGTGGTCTAATAGTTGTTGATGGATACATTTCTCCATGATTTTTGCTAGAGGGGAGAGTAATGCTATTGGGTGATAGAGAGTTCAGTAGAGTTACTGCCCTTATGAAGAGGGATGATATGGGAGATTTTCCAGACTGATGGGATGGTGCCTTCAGTAATTGTTCTATTTATTACAATGGAGACAGGATATGCTATTGCTTTAGCAACAATCTGTAGATATTCAGCAGGTAGCAGATCAGCACAGGGGGTGCATGGTTTAAGTTTTCCAAGGAGATGGCAAATGAGGGAAGTGGGTACTGGTTGTAGATGAAATGAGGGAAGAGAGGTAATTGTAGTGGGAGTCAGGCTAGTATTTACAGGGAGAGGTAGTGCGCTGGCTAAAGTATGAACAGTTTCTGTAAAGAAGGTATTAAAGGTGTCTGCAATATGCTTAGGATTGCTGTGTGAGGTACCTGATGGGGTAGGTGTTTTGGAATGGCCTGGTTGTACCAGTTTATTAATACCTGACCAACACTTTTGGGAATTATACTGATGTTTATGCTGGAGCTGAAGGTAAAAGTTTTTCTTGTCAAGGAGTATAGATTTCTTGGTAGCATTTCTAATATGTTTAGAGTTATGATGGTCTGTTGGGTTTCTGGTAGTTCTCCATTTTGCCCATGTTCTATTTTTCAGTCTGATTTTTTGTCTAGTGTCTTTAGTAAGCCATGGAGCAGTGTTTGTCCTATTTCTGATTGAACGAGTAGGGGCATTGGAGTCCAGGATTTGTAAGAATTTGGTGTTAAAGTATAACACTGCATCCTCAAGTTGGAGGTATTTTAGAGGAGACCAGTCACAAGCCCTAAGTTCAGTTTGGAAGCTATCTGGATTAAACTACTTATTGGTCTGAGTAGTTTTATAAAAGGTTGAGTTGGGAATGTTAGATCTTTGCCTAATTATGTAGGTGAGTGGTCACTGATATCCTCAGGAATGGTACCTGTTTTATATGTATTGGGATGACTGTTAACAAGAATCCAGTCTAAGATGCTTTCTTTGTGGCTAGGTTTATGTGTTCTGGTTGGGGAAGTAATAGTTTGGGAGAAACCATAAAGGTTAATATGGGTGGTTGGCTTAACTGCACTACAGCTAATCCAGTCTATGTTAAAGTCACCCAGCACTATGGATTCCTGTGGTAAGTTAGTGGAAAGCCAGCTAAGGATATTTTCAAGGGTATTAATGTTGTTTCCAGGAGGGCGGTAAGAGCAAATTATATAAATGGCTTTACAGGCATTGATTTGCAGTTTGGCAATGAGTAATTCAGCATTACTGTCAATGGGTGAATGTGTACCAAGCGAGCTAACTTGTAGCCATGATTTATATAATATTGCTACTCCACCACCTTTTTTAATTTTGCGGTCAATTCTAATTATATTGTATCCAGGTGGGGTGATTTCATTGTCCTGAGTTGAAGGTTTTAGCCATGTCTCTGTGAGACATAGGATGTTGAAGGAATATACATCTAACAGAGCATGAAGTTGGGCTACTTTATTGTTTATGCTACGAATGTTGAGATGAGCTATATAGAGTTAGATGGTCTAGATGGGATTGAAAGGTAGATGGACTGTGATGGTCTGTGGCACTGATATATATATATATATATATATATATATATATATAGATAGATATATATATATAGATACATATATAGAGAGAGAGAGAGAGAGAGAAAGATATATATATATATATATATATATATATATATATATATATATATGCATGATACTATATCTAAATCATAGCGGTATGCCTCATATCAGCTGACAGATAATATTCCAGATAAGCATACCAGCAGCACAAACGTAAACTGAATGCAACTACAACCTAGACAGCATTGTTGTTAAAAGTCATGTTAGCGTTGGTTATTAGAGAACACTGTTGCATGCCCGGGGTGACAGTTAACTAGCTCACAAATTCCCAGCGCCAGAGAAGGCGGGCTGGGGACTGAAGATAGGTGAAGCCAGAGGGGTGGGTGGACAACACTGTCGCCGCCTCCGTTGCTGCCTGTTTTCTCATCAGTCCAAGGAATAGGAATAGCCGCACACTGCAATCCAAGTACAGGTTACTGAACGAGTTGCCACCAAGCTACGCAACTACGAATAATAAAATCTGGAAATAATAACAGATGTGTATATTAAGGTACGTAATACACGCAGTTAAAATAGACATGATTCTGGGAGCCGGGTGTGTTGCCGAAGCGCAGCGTATCCCTTGTGACCCGCGACTGTCACATAGCAACTCAGCAACAAGACTCAAGCTTCCTGAAAGAGAAAAAAACTGCCTCGGGTGAAACGCTCTTAGCAACAGCGGACAAGCAGACGTGCAGTATTAATGTCAATGCTGAGGTTATTTGTCCATATCATCTGAGAATGTACATTATGATATATGTTGCCGAACCGTTGTAAACGTTGCTGTATTAAGTGCACCTTCCTCACAGTGCTGCTAACCGAATTTAACGTAATAACGTGTGAACAGTTTTAAAGATATATTAATGTGCTGTTTAAGTGAAAGGGTCATAACTGATCTGATTTTTTGTTTTATCTTCTGGGATATGCACACATCAGTGAAATAGAATATTTTTCCATGCTCACCAGTTAAATGATAGTTGTTTATCTATCTATCTATATATATATGATTGGTTTATACTATTACTAAGTGAAAATGGAATCCCGATTTATATTTATTTCTTGATGACGTGACTTGAAGGTGGTGGACGCTCAAGTAAGAGTCAATAATTGCTGTCAGTTTAATTAGGTGGCATATCCGCGATGCTGAGGAGGCCCGTTCCCATTTTAGCCCAGTGCTTCTCTTTAACTTACACTTGTCCTTGTGCTCGACTGGCAGTCTTAAAGTGCAGCTTTCTGTTATTAGAAAAGGACGCGCAAGTAAAATAAAATAGTGGTTAAAGCTAGCTGAAGTTGTTCTGTGTTGGTCAGCCTTCAGAATACACTGAACAAATTGAGATAGGCATGTACCACTTAAGCTGTGGTGTGCAAATTCATTTTTAAGAGGTAACGTTTAGCTCAAATGCTCTACTCTCAATAGATGGAAGAAAACACAAACTGAAAGGGTACGAGTGACTCTAAATAGATGGTTACTGTGTCAGTAGTTACATTATTAGTTATTCAGTTAAGGACTTAATATAATATCGTGCTATACTGTCATACTTGGGATGTGTACCATAGGAAAATGGCATTTGTGTTGCAACAATGTGAAAGTCTGTGTAGAGTACAAAAAATCCTTGCAACTCATTTGAAATCTCAAAGGTGTGTGATGTAGAGTTGTTATCCTTGATTTTCCTTGGTTGTATTGGCAAAAGGTTAAAGGCTATTGTCTACCTATATTATTTACCAACCTTCTTGTGTTAGAGCAACTTGAGGCATGCACCCCCCCCCCCTCTCTTATTTATTTGCTTATTAAGTGAGTGGACTGATACAGAATGGACAGTTTCAGTAGCAAGCTAGAAAAAAGAGAAATCAGTTAAATCAGATGCAGACTACATCAGGAGAGCATTGTTGTTTGCACTCATTTGTGAAACCACTATATAGGGTAGCATACCTCTCAACTGTCTAGATTTTTGCCTTATGATTTTAGTCCATTTCTCATAAAATTGTGGTTTTCTGGCAAACCATTGGGAAATCGTTGAGGACTGAAGTCAGAAAATAATGACAGACATTTGAGTTTCAGACCTCATACCCTTCAGTAAGTTTATAAGAGCAATATTTAAAACGTGTCCCTATTTCTAGGACTTTGTCCCCAGTTATTTATGTCTTTGTCTAGATTTGTTGCTGTAACAGGTTGTGAAGTATGCTGGGCCGTTGGTTATTAAGTGAAACCTGCATTGCTGTTGCATATTTTCTTGCCCAAATGTAACAATTTTAAGAAATGGTGATAGAGTTTAAGAAATTGATTGAGCAAATTTGTTGAAGCTAATATCTAATAGATAATAATAACATAAATATTTTTAATAAATTCTGACAAGTGGAATGATTAGATTTCTGTCCAGTGCTATAAATATTTTGAAAAGTGTGAAGGTACTGACTTGAATATGATAATCTTTGGGAACTCTGTTTTAGAAATACAAACGTTAGGGCACTGAAGACAGCAGATGCAAGGAGGTAAAATATAACAACACCTTTAATGATCATTTATTGCCATTTGTATTCTTTTATTTCATGTCCCATTTCATTGCTACAGTGATATTACCATCAGTATTTAAGTTGTTTGTATGAATTTCTGAATGCAGTGGCTTGCCTTGTTTGCTGTGTTTAATCAAGATGACCTTTTACCTTGCCATTTATCTCAACATCTGTTGTATAAACAAGACATTAGAGCTGTAGCCAGTGGTGTATTGATATCATTGCAAGGCTAAATAATAGTTTTAGTCAAAATAATTTGAAATGTTGCTGCATATTATGAATAAAATGTTATTATCCCAAATTAAAGTGTCTTAGTCCAATGGATAGGGTTTTTTTTTGTTAATTATATTCTTGAGGAGTACAGTGTTTTTCATCTCTGAATGGCTTCATCAGCATTACATTAGCAGTCATTGTATTGGTGTTGTGTAGATTTCTTGCTAAAAATAAGATCAACAGCAGTTAAATATTTATGTTTTGCTTTGTGAGAAATACAATTCCACATTTACCAGAGCATGTAGAGGGTATTGGCTGTTCAGTTATGTAGTTTTTTTCTGGTAATACAAGGCTTCTTAGATATTTCCCAGTAACAGTGTAATGAATAAGAGATTGCATTTATTCTCTATGAAATATGGTTGTTTAAAAACAAGTAGCATTTGCATTTATCAAAGGACAGGTGAGAAAAGCTTTTTTTGAGTTTTATTCAGTAGTACTGTTTTTGAACATGTTTAATTTGTTTTGTTTAGTTGCTATTTAGTAGCTATTGGGAAAGCAGTTGCATAGTGATGTTGTGGAGAGGCAGAAAATTGCTTTGGTGTGGTTTCTTCCCTTTTTTAAGGTTGATATGGTACACTTGGAACAGAACTTCTAGTAAATATTTCTAAAAAGCCAGATCACAGAAGCAGTGAACCAGGAGAATTTTGTAGGTCACATTACTGCAGGCTTTGCCTAGGAATACATTTAAAAAGTTGACTTCCGTGATTTGGCAGTTCTGTGTGAGACAAACTGCAGTAATTATGGATAGCAAGCACGACAAACTGTGTAATGACTTTTATTTAAAATGGTTTACTTTGGGAAGCTGGCATTTTTTGTACATCCATTGCTGAGTCTTTGGTGGTATGCCAAGAATACAGAAAATAAAATTGCTATGTCCTGTGTTGTTAGGGTTAAGTGCTGAAGTCCAGCCTTTATTAAAATGCTTATAACCATGCATATTAATATCAATTCACTTACTTATTGAAGTCTTAACTATGTTTAGTAACAGTTTCCTTAAAAGTATCCCATACTAAAGAGCATAAATCTGAATTAAAAGTCAGGCATTTTGGATACACATGCCCTTTCCAGTATTTTACTGTGCTTGGATCAATAGGTTTCCCTAACAACACTAAATGATGTATTTACTTAAACTAAAGAACCCTTGTTTAGTGTCATTCATGCTTTTTTGCTACTGTTAATTTTACATATGAAGTAATAAATCCGGAGACGCTGTATATCTCTGTACAATGCTTTAGAAGTTTATTAGATCAGATTTTAAAAATGTGTTAATACTTTTGGCACAGTATTATTTATATTTAAAATTTCACAGTGATGGCTTATTTTCTTTTCTTTATATAGTGAAAATAAAATCCAAGTAGCTTCGATGAATAAATGGGCTGTAATTTGCTGTTCATTTGTATAGTACTTGTGGGCTTCCTACATTTCAAGTCAAATCACATTACTTTGATCATAATGTTTTCAGTTAAAGAGCATCAAATGTTCATAAAGAAGACTCTTGAAAGTAATAAAAGTCAGAACAGAATTAGGTAATATGAGAGAGGACTTCAAAACCAGCATCAACTGGAAATGAGTCAAATATACTTTGCAATAAATGTTTACTGTTACTGGTGTACACCAACTTAGCTTAAACATTTAAGACACTATCCTCTCCTTTATAATAAAAATTCCTTGCAAAAAAGTTTTTTTTTTTTTACAGGCAGATGGTTTGTTTGGTAGCATACATTTATTCTGAAAACTGTAATCCTATACATTTTGCACTGTAAAACATTCATAAATAATCAAGCCTTAGTGGACCATGTCTAGGTTTTACTGTCATTTTCAAATTTAGAAAGTCCGCCTGTATAGTCTAACACATTTCAGTGAAACCAGAACAAATTATTCTACTTTTTCAGAAAAAAATAAAAAGTAAAAAAGTTTTCAGAACCACCTGACATAGTCCTATAGTTGAGCAGATGGGTCTGTTTCATCAGTAAGCTGTTTGGATGGTATTTCCATCACTGTCAACTCCTAGTTATCATTTTTTACATAGGTTGACATATCATGTCAACTTAGGGTTACCAACTTTTCATGTCAAGAATTCTGGACATGTACATGAAAGCAAAATGCATGCAGAATTGAAGTGTGTGTTTAACCTTCCCTCGAGGGGATCGTACAATTTTACTGTGCGCAATCAAACATATTCTTGTGTTCCTCAATGTCAATGACAATGTCCTTTAATGCTGGACTGTCCAGAAAAATTCTAGACAGTTGGCAACGCTATGTCAACTTCTGTTTCCTTTTTAAATTCAGCTCTACTCCCCTGCCTTCTTCAACAGTCATGCCCACCTTTCACAGGCCTTCTGCCAGGCAATCCAACCATCTCTTTTCTGGATGTCTTCACTTCCTCTTGCCTTATTCCTGTTGCTCACAAATCTGCTTTACAAACTAGTCTTCTCCTTTCTTCCCTATGTTAATGAACCCCCATTTTCTATTTTGCCTGACCTTCACTGCATCTGGGGCTACTATTGCTTCTGCTGTGATGCCCTAATTTCTTCATCTATCCCAGAGAATCTGTCCTACCTGTCTCATATTCTTCATCTCCATCACCTCAGGTTTCTGTGCCATACAGAGACACTGGCCGCACCACTCTTTTGTACACCTTACTTTTCAGCTTCTTTGGCATTCTTCTGAAACACATTACCCCCTGACTTTTTGTGCCAGTTGGCTACAGTAGCTCTGATTCTAGATGTAACCTCTGCATTGAGAGTTCCCTTCTCCTCAACTATGCCACCCATATTCCTGAAATTGTTAACCTACTCTATTATTTTCACTTCTGTCTCAGTTGTCAACTTCTTCTCCTGATTCCCACTTGTACTGCCATGACTGCTATCTTGACTTTATTCATCTGTGTTCAGTTTTGCATTCCAGTCCCTTGTCATTTGTTGAAGTTCCAGTTCTGAGTCTGCTTGTATTGCCACATCATCAGCATACAACATATTTATTAATCTATCCCTTTCAACATGTTTGTTGATGAAGTCTAAAACCATTATGAGCAGCAATGAGCTCAGAGCTAAACCTTCTTGCACAACCACTCATATTGGAAACCCCTCTCTGAGACCAAACCTGCTGACTCTTGTGTCACTGGGGTCCTGAAAATTGCCTGCATTAATTCTACTAGTGTTCTTTGGACCTTGTCACATGCTTTCTCCAAGTATATAAATAACTAGTTGGAGTCTTTCCTCATTTCTAACTTCTTCTCCACTGTCTTCCTCATTGCAAATATTGGGTCAGTCATACTGCTCCCTGACCTAAATCTGAACTACTTATCTCCCATCTTATTTTCTACTAATCTGAATATTCTTTTATCAATCACTCTGTCGGGCCCCTTCATGTAATGTAACAGGAGTTTGACACCTCTGTTTCTCCTACAATTGTGAATATCCGCTTTGTTCTTATACACTAGCACAGAAATGCGTATTTGTCAGTCACCTGGGATATGTCGCTCTTTTTGTACTGCAATTAGTGCCTTTAGGAGCCATTTCTTCCCTAATGTACCAAGCATCTTGCTCATATCTGTCTTGACGTCATCCAAACCTGTCTCTTTCCCTGATTTCATTTTACTTAGTGCACTTCATACTTCTGCTAGGGTGGGATCTCTTTCATCAACATATCTGAAGAATGTCTGTCTTCTGTCATAATAGGCAGAGGTAAGGTTTCTTTGCAGTCTTCAGTCATCAAAAGTGCAGTTTTTTCAAGCATCACTTCCCTAAATATATCATATGTTAGTAGTAGCAAACATGTTGGAACCTCTGAACTGCAGTTGAAGTTTTTTATCTTTTTTCAATGATCGCAAACCTGCTAAGTCTCTGTGAATGTTATTCTAACTTGATTGACATACCTCCTCACAGGTAAACTATAACAAGTGACTCAGGAAGAGATGTCAGGTGTACCATGGATCCACTTCAAACTATAACTGTAGTTACTTAAACAGACTTCATTTTCTGGTACAGAATAACTTAATTTCATGGGGTTATCAAAACTTTATTCCCAAACCTACTTTTTTTTCCAGATTTCTGCTTTCCTATCTGGCAAAGGTACATCAAACATGAATCTTAGCTTTCTTGATATTAACCTCATTTGTGTATGTTTAAGATTAATTCTGTAAATAAACAAAAACATCACATCCTTATATGTACAGTATCATATTTCTTTCACCCTTCCTTCAAAAACCTCTCTGTCTAGAGTTCTTGATGAAGCATGAAAAGGCATTGTTGTTAAATGATAAATTACATTTATTTTTGTAAAGTTTGCAGCTTACCCATGAGTGAAGTAAAGATCCTTTATGAGAAGTGGCAGTTTCAGAAATGCCAAGCATAATATATTCTTTCATTTATTGCAGGAGAAGCAAGAATTCATGGTATACATGTCCATCAACTTTAAGTGAGCATCCATCAAATACAAAAACATTTTTTTCAAATAGCAGCCCAACACAGACCACTACTTGTTTATTCAGTACTTGGTTAGGAATTCCTAGGTTTTTCTGAAATATATAACCTATTTATTGTGGCAGGACTAGCATGATAGTTTTCTGGTCTGAAAATCTAGGTAAGGCATTGGTCAGAACATGTACACTAGCAGAGACTCCTTTAAACATACTGTTATTTTTTTTTAAATCCAGTTTCATGTTTTGTAAGCACCATCTGCAGGACTTCACTTTTGTAGTGTGTGTGTGTGTGTGTGTGTGTGTGTGTGTGTGTGTGTGTGTGTGTGTGTGTAAATTAATTTTATTTATTCAGTTTCTCCCAAGCAAACTGTGCCAGAATTTTTCACTAATTAGAAAAGTAGCGGTTCTTTTTATTCCATATATATAACATTCACACCAGTATTTCCCATTACCTTTATATACACTGTTTATATAACAAGGTCAGGTAGATATAAAACTGTGTTATTTATCTCCCTTTGCTTATGTTCAGTCATCTGGCTGACAGTCCTTCAAATGCCTCAAATTAATTTCATACTTTTCCTTTCTACCTCCATTGTACTAGGAATAATTTCACATTTCAGATTTAAGCTTTGCACACTATGTAAACTTGATGTTTGTTTTGAATACTCTGTGGGATCAGTGCTAAGATTCCTTTCAGATATTTTGATATAGACTTCTTATAAATCTGGATATCTGGGTTAGCAATTTAATAGTCAAGACACCCACCACAACATCTGCAACAACTGGAAAGGCCGCAGAAATACCTCACTAAAAGAATCACAGGCCTAAAGCAGATGCCCTACGCTGACTGCCTTAAAAAACTCCAGCTATACTCTGTCTCATATCGTCTACTCAGAGGCGATCTCTGCTTAACATACAAGGCCATGTCAAACCCAGAGCTGTTGGACATGCTACACTTAAAGAATTCTCAATCCCTCAGACCCACACGCTCCAGGGATCTAAACCTTGTTATCACAATAAACAAAACATGCTGGAAGGATAGGTTGCTGACCCAGAGACTCCCCAGACTCTGGAATAGACTACCCATACATGTCAAGCAGAGTGCCTCTTTGGCCATCTTCAAAAGGAACCTTGACGATTGGATGGGAGAAAGGAAATTCACCCCGGGGATCACGTCAGTCACCCTGCTAGACAGGGGTCCAGGGAAGTAAATAGTGTGGGAAGAAATAGCCAGGGAACTGTTATGGCTAGGCTTGTATAGGCCCCAAGGCCGATAGCCTAGTACTAACCTATGAACCTATGAACAATCCCCTAGTCTCTTCAGTTAACAGAACTAAGACATATGTGGTTTTATATATATATATATATATATATATTTTATATATATATATATATATATATATATATATGCGTATATATATATATATATATATATATATATATATATATATATATATATATATATATATATATATATATATATATATGGGTTCACTATGAAATCTCGAAATACTGAAATCCCGAATTTCAGTATTTCGAAATTACATAGCCGAAACCTTCAAATCCCAAAAACCCATAATCGCGAAACCCAAAATCCCAAACCTACACTACACACAGAGCACACACATAAACATACACACAACTTTCCCCCACAAGCACACAGACAAACTTAGACCACATATAAGCAGGGGGGCAACCCCCCCGTGCACCCCCCATGTGGGGGCTTAGCCCACCACCCCCCTACTCACATATATATGTATATACATATATATATATATATATATATATATATATATATACTAACTCCGAGATCGTACAATCAGACACACAAAGGTAACTTACACCCATACATTTCACAGTCTCTCGCACACACACATCACAGTAACAACACACATTGACATACACTAAAGCCCCTAACCAACACACTTAGACATACATACATACCCAAACTAACACCTAACCGTTCACACACCGCAATACCAGAAGCGCTAATTCAAAATCTGCGTAATTCGGGATTTTGAATTTCGCGCTTCTGGTGTTTTGGGATTTCAAGGCTTCGGTGTTATAATTTCGAAATACTGAAATTCAGGATTTCAGTATTTTGAAATTATGAATGGAATCCATATATATATATATATATATATATATATATATATATGGTTCTAGGTTATAACACCGACAGCACATAACATCGACAACGACATCACCGACACCACATCATCGACAGTTCACAAACACGACACCGCACACACTCAACACATCATCACAACAACCAATAAACAAAACAAATTCCCTGACAAAAAACACACACACAACACAAGCACACCTAAATCCTAACAAACAAACACTAAACCTTACATACACAACTATCCACAACCCTAACCGAAACCCTAACCCTAAGGTCCGTCACTATCGCACACTAACCTAACCCGCGCCCTAACCCTAGCTCACATAACCCGCCCCTAACCCAAAAAAATTCACTACTGCACCCTTACCTAACCCGCGCCCTAACCCTAACTCACTTAACCCGCCCCTAACCCAAAACATTCACTACTGCACCCTTACCTAACTCGTGCCCTAACCCTAACTCACTTAACCCACCCCTACCCCTACAGACCGTCAACATCGCACACTTACCTTACTCGCACCCTAACGTTCGTCACTACCGCATACTTACACATCCTTTCCCCATCTCGGTGTTCTCCGCATCGGTGTTTTCATCCGTCGATCTTCTGGCGTCGGTGATTTCGCTGTCGGTCTTCTCATCTGTCGATGTTGTAACCCAGACCCATATATATATATATATATATATATATATATATATATATATATACACACACACACACACACAGATAAATATATATATAGATATATGTATCTATATATATATATATATATATATATATATATATATTTATGTTTATAGATAGATATTTCATTGTATTTTCTTGTTTTGAATCCTGGTTCTTTTCTGAAAGACCCACTCTGCTATGTAGTACCAACACTTAGAAAACAATAGTGCTCTTTTTCTACTATATTATGAGTCTGTGCTGTCCTTGATATGCTTCTAAAGCCTTAATAGATATGTAGACAGTTAAATAACTGAGAATTGTGAACACACACATACTTTTGTCTTGCAAAGCCAAAGAAAGAGGCAAAATGATTATCACACAATGAAATAAAACAGTAGATTAGAAGTGAGCAGTCAGCACACTTACAGCTTTGTACATGGTGAAAGTAAATCTATGTATTTTACAGTAAGATTTATTTTGCTGAAGAGACGTTTCACATCATGCACTGTAGTGTGCTTTTCTAAACTCCTTAGAAATTAAGTTGAAATCATACTAGATTAATTCAGATATGCTACAAGGTGCATTGCTTTTCAGAAGACTTGAGTGCAGCTTTTCTTACATGACTGTGAAGATTCTTGTGTAAAGCAAGAGTACTGCTAATGTTAGATGAAATTTGATTAAACCTGAACCTTGATAAGACATGGGTCAGAGTGTCAGTGAATGTTGTTGTGTATGTGATAGATCTCATTAAAGATGATGGGGTAAACTGCCTTTTTCAATTATGCATGACATTACCTAACCATTTTACCATGTGGTAGGGCAATGCTTAATAGTGAAATAACTTTCCAATGTATGCAATACTAGAAGGCATCACAGAACCAAAAATACATGCAGTACTGGAAGGTATCACAGAACCAACAATGCATGCAGTATTATAAGGCATCACAGAACCAACAATACATGCATTACTAGAAGGTATCACCAAACCAACAATCCCAGATAGCCTAGCTGAGTAGATGACTGCTGTCTGAGTGGAGTTTAATGGAGGAATTTTCTGGCTTGACTGCCTAGCAGACTGCTATCATGTTCTCTGGTAATGACTGTACCTTACTTAAGAATATTGGGTGTGTGTGCTATGAAGTCAGAGAAGGACATATGTTGTTACAGTTCTGTCCATCTTTTGAGCCTTTCTTTATAATATTGGATGAATGCTGCAAACTCAGAGTACAACATAAGGTGCCACATTTATTTAATTTCTATAGGATGTTATTATCATAAAGATTCAGTCATTTTCCATGCCTTCTGTGAGTCCCAGCTCTGGATACCTGCTGGAAGTTTTCTAAGATGGGGGAGATAGTATGACAAAGAAATGGCTGTGATAATATGACCATGAACTAGCAGTGCCATAGCTGTTTCTTAACACTGTTTCTCTTTTTGTCAAATACAAAATTTAGTGTTTGCATAAGTTGATCTGCATTCTAGTAATGATGTTGTTTCACAAAGTGTTCCAAAATATACAGTCAGACAATTCTGTTTTGATGTGGTTATATTTTTCACTATTAGATATAAAGGGCCACCCTACACTTGCTCTGGGTTTGTTGACTTGTGTTATCTTTTTCAATATTTGTGATGCTTGTTTTTATTGTCTTTTCCTTTCTGGTGCAAAGAAATCCTTTAATCTAACATGTGTTTGCTTTATTTTGGTATGCATTTTGGTTATAGCAACTTTTTGTGGTTCGATTCATAGTTTTGGGGTTTGTAGATGTGTTATTTCTTATCCACAAAGGCATCTCGTATTTCACATTCATCAGTTTTATCTTATTACCTTACTCTCCTTGTCTCTATACTCGGTATCCTACATACTGATAACAGGTGACCTATGGCTGGCATGCAAGGCATCCTTTGACCCATTACTGATAGATTTACTGCACATTAGCAAGTCAAATGGCATCAGAAATACCCTGTCTAGGGATCTAAACCTCTTCTGAAAATTCAGCAGAATGGTTTGAAGGGGCAAGTATATCTCGCAGAGGACACTGCTGGTCTGAAACAGACTATACATCTACATAAAATAGAGTTCATTCCTGTTCACATTTAAATGCAACTTAGATCTATGGATAGAAAACAGATAATTTACCCCAGTACTTCCCCCTTTATTACTAATGGACAGAGGCAGCTCTTAACTGCTTTATCTCATGCATGGGTCCCCTCAAATTATCTATGGTATGATCCCAGTTACTCTCATTAGGTGTAGTATACAATTATCGGCCATTAGATGGGTAAGGCCAATCTATAACAAAGTGGGATATGTTATTTCAAGCACAAACAGGAAAATCAGATAGGCTTACAATAATCCACAAGGGCAGTTAGCCTAGTACTTACCTATGAATCTATGAGAAACGTTAGAAAAAATTAATGAATTCATAATTAACTCTTTGAAATCTAACCAGGCAAAAGTTTTTCACAGTTAGTCTGGTTTCAGACCTATACATGATTTTGAAACTGCAATAACATCTTTTACAGTATTTAAATGAGAAAAACTGCAAAGATGATGCTATCGTTTATTTTCTTACATAGCCTAACGACATTTAACACATTAGACCATAAAATCTTCGTCACTGTCTCTGTAACTGTGATCTGACTTCCCATTTTCTATTTTGGTTCCGCATTTATCTTGAAACCTGAAGACAGATAGTCAGATGGCATGAAACTGCTTTTCTTTCCCCTAAAGAGTCCCTTTCAGATTACCTGAAGGTTCTGTAGATGGTGTCCTTTTTTCACTGTCTATGTCAGTAGAATGTTGTCTTTCTTGACAAAATAGTTCAATATACATATCATGTATCCCTTGTCTTTGTTCCTTACAGCATCACAGAAACTGAGCACATTTACAACTTAGATTTCATTCAACTTATATTGTTGCATGTCTCACCTTTAAGTCAAGAAATCTAAGTACTTCTTAATCTAAATGTCTTGCATCTCCTACCCCTGCTACGTCTTTCATTCCATTTTGGACTCCCTTGAGATGTCTTTATCATCCAGCTGCAGGACTTCATTTCTGGAAGAAAAACATTACCTTGTTCAGCTTTATGAAGAACAACCAGTGCCACCTACTGCGAAGGATGAGGTGGCACCACTGACTTCACAAAGAGTTAGTGACAGCAGCAATGTGCATCATAGTCTGTTTCAATGACTAATGCAAAAAATACAGACTGACTCCAAGAGTATAAAGCGAATATGCACTGCTGTCCTGGGTGTGGGTTTCCAGCATATAAACCCAAATTGAACTGCAGACTCTTGACTTACTATTGTTCTTCGTGCTTCTTGAGTGTTTCGGATGGTCTTATCAGGTTTTTGAACTTTGGCTTGTTTTTTTTTTTTTTTACTTTGATGAAGTTGTTTCCTGGTTCACTTATGTCAGATAAACCTTTGGGGTTTAAAAGGTGCTCCTCGTGTGCGTGGAAAATGCCTATTTCTGACTCACACGAGGAGTGCCTCTACTGTCTCGGCGGTGACCACGTTGAGGTGGAATGCGGCATTTGTGCCACTTTCAACCCTAGGGCTTTTGTTGACCATCACAACAAGCTCCTTATTAAAGTCTTGGTCAAAGGAGGCCACTTGATCACTGGTTCCCCAGCCAAGGTGGGCTCTTCTGGGGCTAGAAAGAAGCTTTCCATGGGGGAGGCTCCGACCAAATGTCCGCTGTCAGATCCTAGGTCTTCAGATCCGGCACCAGCCAGGGCAATTTAGGATCTGAGATCTTCGTGTCCCAGATAGTCCAGGGAGTCCACTCCTGGATCCAAGGGTTTGGACCTAAAGCCCTCAGATCCGGTACCTTTGGTTTCCTCTCCCGGATCCAAGGATCTTGACTTCAGACCTTCGGATCCAAGCATAGGAACTGTACCTACGAAGCTGACCTTTTCGGATCTGAGAGATTGGAGAAGTGTTATTTCAGATCCTTTAATGAGTTTGGTTCCAATTTGGTCGGATCCGAGAGTCGTGCCAGAGCCAGTTGTAGTGGAGGATCTCCCTTTGGATCCATTGTCTTCAGAGCAAGTTCTGTCTTCTCCGGGTAAGTCTTATTCTAGGGAATGGAAGAGACGACATTCGAGCTCCAGGAACAACACTCCCAGCAGGTCCTCCATATCCTCCCAATCTTCCAGGAATGCCCTCCCTATGGATATGGACAGGATGATACTGGCCTTTCTGAAAGCTCAGATGGAGTTGGGGTTTTTGGCTTCCCTGGCGCACAGGATGGGAATCCAATCTCCCACTCCCCCTTCAATCACTCCTCATCCAACAAGTGGCTTGGATTCTCAGGGACTGTTGAGTGGAGTGGAGGCTAGGGGAGCTCTGGGGCCCAGTTTGGGTCCTTTCCTAAAGGGATCGGTGATTGGTACTGTTTCTGTTCCCCAGGAACAGACCATCTGGCTGGTTGGGACTGTCAAGCTGGGGTCTATGGGGTTGGATTTGGGCCTGGGATTTTCAGACCTGTCTCTTCTTCTGGGCACTTTGGACTTTGACAGCTCCAGTCTGGTTGTCCGGTGAAGTGGCTGACTGGGGGAGGGTCCACCCTCTCTTCCGCTAGGATTATATTGGCAGGAGAGGGGGATGGAACCTCCTCTAGTCCTTCCACTTTCCGGGCTGCCAAAAGATCTTTCTGTGCTATCAGAGCTGCCTCTCCTGCACACGGTCATCCTACCCAGCCCCAGTATCTGAGCGGCTTGTGTCATCCTGCTTCCAGTCAGCCCATCTGACTTAGCCTCCAGGGGGATTCCCCCCCGCAGGGGCCCCTCCTTTTCTGATCCTTCCCCACAACCCCTGGTGGAGGGAAGTTCCCAGGAAGAGGACATGTAAGAGGAGACATCTTGTCTCCCCTGTGGAGTCCCTTACCAAGGATACGGATGCTGATGAGGGGACGGATCCCCGAGATCACCACCGGAGGTTGTCTCCTTTGGAGACATACTCGAGATCCTCAAGGCCAAAGGCGGTTGGTCTACCCAAACCAGTCCTCAGAGGAAGCCATATATCTGGAGGCTTTCGGTACGGCCCCATCTACCTCTTGGGTGTCCCCCCTGCTGATCCTCTCATTGATCCTGTGGCCAGCAGGGCTTGGAAGGAGCCAGATACCGTGGAGCCAGTGCCTAAGAAAGCGGACAAGTTTCTGAGCCCTCCATCAGATAGAACCTTTTGGTCCAAAGTGGTCTCAGTTGACGCTATTGTGGTGGCTGCTGCCACCAGAAAGGAATTGGCAGAGCAGAGTTCTTCTATCCACCTTCCCAAACGTGAATCGAGGGCTATGGACAGATTTGGAAAGCAGGTGTTCACCTTGGCTGCTTTTAGCCTGTGAATATTAAATTATCTTGCACTTTTCACCCATCTCCAGAGGGATTTGATAAAGGAACTATCTACTTCCCTTTTTGGGTCCATGTCTGAGGAGAAATTCAGGGTAGTTTCTCCAAAGCTGTCAACCCATCATTCAGTTGTGAATTCATCCATGAGGCTAACTTCCAATGCTGCGGAAGAGTCCTCATGGGTGGCGGGCTCAGGTATCCCAATTAGGCATCATGCCTGGCTCCATCTGAGTGGCTTTGCAGAGGCCTTCAAGATGTCTTTTGTTAATGCCCCCTTTGATGGTTCCACACTCTTTGGTCCCACTGTGAAAGAGACTTTGACCCACAGTGAAAAGGAGGGAAGACCTTGTCAGCCGCTGGGATAAGGTTTTCTGCCCTTCAGAGGTCCTTTTTCAAGACCCAGAAGGGGAGTAAGAAAATGTGGTTCAGGAAGGAGAGTCTCCCTTTCAAGATGTTCAGGAGGATTCCTCTTCCAGGGGACGAGGAAGAGGTTTCAATGATAGATGTTGCCCTATGGGTAGAGGAAGTCCGCAGAACCAAGGTTCCAGGGAACCCCTCTCTGAGAAACCTTTGCAGTGTCCCTGAGGTGTTGTCCGACTGTCTGTCCCTGGAGGCAGTCGGGGGTCAGTTATCATTGCACCCACTAGCCGGGCAAGTGTTACAAATGATCAGTGGGTGCTAGCAATTATATCCAGGGGTTATTGCATTCCCTTTTGGAAATTCCCCCAAAATTCAGTTCTCTTCTGGAAGTGTCACCCAGTCAGGAAGAGGCAGCCTGACAGGAGGTTGTAAACCTTCTTCAGAAAAGAGCCATCCAACAGGTCCCCGCAGGACAGAAAGGATCTGGAACGTATTCTTGCTTCTTTTTGGTTCCAAAGAAAACAGGGAACCTATGTCCTGTTTTGTATCTCAGTCACATGAACCAGTTCATGCAGAAGTTGAAGTTTCGGATGGTCACTGTACAGCTGATTGTGCCTCTCTTGCACAGCAATGACTGGATTTGCTCAGTGGACCACCAGGATGCGTACTACCATATAAAAATGGATCGACGGTCCAGGAGCTTTCTCTGCTTTTGCTTGGGAGTTGATCATTTTCAGTTCCGGGCCCTGCCCTTTGGTCTCACCTCAGCCCCTCGGGCATTCACCAAATGTATGGCGGTGGTAGCAGCTCATCTCCAGCTGCAGGGAATCCAATTTTTTCCTTATTTGAATGATTGGTTCCTGATGGCCCATACAAGGCATCAACTACCGAACAATATTCACACCATACTTTCCCTGTTCCATCTGGTGGCATTACAGTGAACATGGCAAAATCCTCTGAGTCCAACCCAAAAACTGGAGTTCATATGCAATCTGTTGGATACCACCTCTCAGGTCGCAGCCTTACCTCTTTGACGGGTGTCGCTTATTCGCGACCAAGTTTGGGCCTTGCTGGAGCTAACCTATCCTCCGGCCTCACTCATTTACAGGGCTCTAGGATTAATGGCGACTGCCATTTATTTTGTACTGATGGGTTGTTCCCATATGAGGGTTCTTCAGTGGACCCTTGCAGTTCAGTAGTCAGCATTGCTGCATCCCCTATCCTTTCCCATTTGGCTCAACCCGGTGTGTCACAAGCATCTTTTGTGGTGGATTAATTCACTGGATCTTTTAGCAGGCAGGCCTTTCATTCCTCTGACTCCTGTGGTGACAGTCACCTCGACGCTTCACTCCTGGGGTGGGGGTGGGGTCATTCCCCAGGACAGATGATCCAAGGGACATGGTCACTATTAGAGACCAAACTGTACATCAATGTTCTGGAGATGAGGGCAGTCCTTTACTCATTGCAAATCTTTCAAGACTGCCTCTCTCAGGGAACGTTTGCAGTTCTATCAGACAACATGGCTGTTGTGTGGTATATAAACAAGCGAGGGGGCACACGTTCTCATCTGCTGTGTCGCGAGGTCTGGGAGTGGGCGATGACCACTGAGTGCTTTCTCATTGCAACACGCATTCCTGTTGCATCCAACATGTGGGCGGACAAATTGACCAGGGCTATATTGACACCTCACGAGTGGCCCCTGAACCCAGAGATGGCTCAACACCGTCGGTGGGGTTATCCAAGCTGCGATCTGCTTGCATCTCCTCTCAACCACAAATGCAGCAACTTCTTTCCATTAATCCCTCCAGAGGGGGAATCCCCCAAGAACATGCTCACCCTTGATCTGTCTCCGAGTCTCTTGTATGCCTTTCCTCCATTACCTCTAATTCCCAGAGTACTTCCGAAAGCCAGATGCCTCAAGAGTTAACTGATCCTCATTGCCCTCTTTTGGCCTCGGCAGATGTGGTTCCCCCTCCTACGGTCTCATTTGAGGCATCCACCCTGGGCGCTAGGTCCAATTCCGGATCTGCTATCTCATTCTTCTCTCCTACCGCTCCTGAACCTTCAGACCCTACCTAATAGTGTGGTATGTCCACTTCCAGTGATTTTGGCTAAATCCAGGCTAGCTTCACCCATAAAGGAGATTATTCTTGCTTCCCAGAGGTCCTCTATTAGGAAAGTTTATTCCAGTAAATGGAAGAATAGGAATTTGGACCCCTTCTCTGTCCCTATTCCTGAAATACTTCTCTTTTTAACCTTTCTTTTTAAGGAAGGGGCTAGTTTTTCCACTATCGAGGTACAGTTGGCAGCGATTTCGAATTTTCACCTTGGTGGTAATTCTTCCTTTTCTGCGCGCCTCTGTAAGGCCTTTTTAAAAGGGTTTTTTCTGTTACAGCCTCCTGTAAAAAAACCCTTCTCCCCCATGGGATCTGACTTTGGTCCTGCAGGCTTTGACAAAACCACCCTTTGAACCAGTGGCTTCGTGCAATATTAAATTTCTTTCCTGGAAGACTGCCTTTTTAGTGGCAATAACTTCAGCAAAGAGAGTTTCAGAGTTGCAAGCTCTTACAATCAAGCCACCCTACTTAGTTTTCCACAAGGACAGGGTGTCTCTGAAACCAGATCCATCCTTCATGCCTAAAGTGGCCTTACCAGCGAATCTCAATCAATGTATTCATCTCCCAGTATTTTTTCCTAACTATTCCAATAAAGGGGAATATATTCTACACACATTGGACGTTCATCGTCAACTTTGATTTTATTTACATAGAACACGAGAATTTAGGCATTCAGACCAACTGTTTATCTCCTTTTCTATAAATAGAAAGGGCAGAGGTATTTCGGAAGTCACGGTTTCCCATTGGATTTCGCAATGTATTTCCTTAATTTATTCTTCAGAAGGTATTTTCTTGGCTACACCAGTGAGGGCTCATTCTACCAGGGCAGTTTCTACTTCCCCTGCCTTTGCAGATCGTCAATCTTTAGATGACATTTGTGCAGTAGCAACGTGGTCTTCTCCCCACACTTTCATTTCCCCCTATAAATTGAATTTGGTTTCCAGAGGAAGGGCTTCATTTGGCTCCATGGTTCTTCGGCATGTCCTTCCTTGAGACCTCCCAGGATTTAGGTAGCTGGGGACGCTGACCCTATCGTGAGGAATGCTGGCTAGATAACATCAGATTTATAGTTATGTACTTACCATAACTTGGCATCTGTGTTATCTGTAGTCACCATTCATCACGATCCCACCCTCCAGCTCCCTTCCTGGAAGATTGGTTGGATTTGGTGGATCTGTTTTTCTTAAGTACTTTGGTCTGTCTTCCTTCCTTATGCAAAGTCGATCTGAGGGAATGCATTATGGGAGGGGAGGAGCTTGAGCTAAGCTGTGTTCTGTGCATGCCGGCTTGGATCCGATATCGGATCCAAGACACTAATGTGATGAATGGTGACTACAGATAACACAGATGTCAAGTTATGGTAAGTACATAACTATAATTAATACTTACTTGTAATCTTATAAATTGCCTTTACACTATATAAATTCTGTATGTACATGGTATAGTGGTGTAGTCACACTTGATAATATAAAATGTCATTGCTGGACTTCTATGTCAGTAGATACTGCATGTTTTATACAACAACAAAGTTTTGACTGTTGTTGCTGTCATAAGACTTTGCATGTATCTAAGAGCAATATAGTCACATCAGAGTCAGTCAAATGGCCTGGTTTGCTATGTTAGTCTTGCATTTGCCCATTGCTGTGTTTTTGTCATTTTTCCAGATGTGTATCTCTGCTGTACCTATTTTTGAAAAGTCATTTTGTTTCATGCAAGTCCATGTAGGTTATCTGTCCTTTTATACGTGATATGCAGTTTTTACTGACAGCAACTTTGTTTACTACATGTTATTGCTAGACATATTTTCATTGTTTTGAGTTTTGTTACACTTAGATTATGTCATTGCCTTTTGATGTCCTTGCCTGCTGGAACTTTTCTGTTTAGACCTCCAAAGAAAATAGGCAGTGTCCAGACTGAATTTTCCTGTTAACAAAAGAAAATAAATGAATAAATAAAATCTCAGGAAATGTTTACCATCACAGTCTTGAGGAATGTGACTTCATCTGAGCATGATTCTACATCTATAAGGAGAGCATCTGTTGGCTGTTTGTGAGTCTGTGATCAGTGGGGAGAGAGAGAGTGCATATATTTTGAGTTAGCTTTTACATGGGCAAATACAGTAAGTTCATTAAGTAATGAGTGACTTTCATGCAGATGAGACAGAACATCTACAAAATTTTCTGACAAATTACTGCAGGAAATGCTTTGAAAGTGATACTGTAAAAAGTTTGCAGCTAGGAGCTTTGAGAATTTTATCACTTATTGACAGTTCACCGAAAGCAGACCTTCATTAACACTCTTACTGCATGCTGATACACCTGTCAATGTTATTGATAGTGTTCTGCATAAGCTTGAGTCAGTGCCAATTGTTTACTAGTGTTTCTGACAGCACACATAAAAGCAGTGGAATTTGTATGTTAATATTTTGCCAAGAGCAACAAGACCACTTTTTTAAATCTGACCAAGACATTTGAAGTACATCACATCAAGGTAACAATGATTTTCTCATTTCTCTGGGCAGCCATCGAAATATTTTGTTGAAATTGCATTGGCTATCAGATCTGTCTTTTAACTTTATGCTTACAAAACACTAGCTCGGGAATTCATTAAAGGCCCTGGTAAGAGCAGTTCATGGTGAGCTAGAAAGGTGCTTGCAACACAACATGCCCATTTGCAATTCAGGAGCATGTTAGCCATGATGAGATCAGACCTCATTGTGTCGTAATTTGCATTTTTCCTGAATCACAGGTATTACCTAAGGAGGTGGTGTAGCTATAATATTTAAACAACATCTAAACATCCAGATCTTAAAATCATCAGCTCCACAAATAGGCAATGAAGAAATAATATATACCAACCTCAAAATTAACCAAAACAAAACCATCAACATAATTGGATGCTACTTCCCACCTGGCCAAAACATCCCTCCACTAGAAAACCTCCTCAGCTGGTCTACCCACCATCTCCCCCAAGAAACTATCATCTTAGGTGATTTCAATATTGACTGGCAATCCTGTTCTGGCAACAATCCAACCCATCATGTACACCTTCATGGCTTCACCCAACTAGTCCAGTCACCAACAAGGATAAATAAAAACTCCAGCAAGCACTCTACCCTGGATTGGATACTAGTCAATAAGAACCCCCAGTCATATATAACAGGCTGCTTATCAGATAGCCTCAGTGATCACTCCCCAACATTCCTACTCAAAAAATACCTGTACCAAGCTAAACCTGTCATCCATCGTCAAATACGTAAAAAAATAAACTTTAACCCATTCACATTCATCTCATCCCTCAAAGAATGTAACTGGCATGCTCTGAAGTACCTCAGTCTAGATGACGCAGTTGAATCTTTTAATACTACCTTCCTGAACATCCTTAATTACCATGCCCCCATAAGATTTTCCAGAACCAAAGCACAACCCTCTCCATGGCTACAGAAAACCACTAAGTCAGAAATGAAAAACAGGGATAAAGCCTGGGAGCACTGGCGGAAAACCAAAACCCCCGCAGCTAGACAGAAATTCCTAGAACTACGCAATAGAGTCAAAAAGCTAATAAAACGGGACAAATTCCAATACTACCAGTCTGCCCTAGACTCCTCACAACACAGCCCCAAACAATTCTGGTCCTCCATAAACTCCATCCTCCACCCAGGTAAAGACAGTACCCCTCCTCCTAACATCCCTCACTCCTCAGAAAATATTGCTACCTCATTCAACACACACTTCACCCAAACCATACTATCACTAGCTAAACAACACAACCCCCTCCACACCAACCCACACCTTCAACTAGTAATCTCCCCACTGCCTTCTCTTTTTCTCCTGTACCTACCTCCAACATAAAAAAACTCTTAACTAAACTTAAACCCACCAAATTAGCAGCAAACAACCTCCCAAGTGAATACCTACAAATCGCAGCTGATGCTCTGGCCTACCCAGTATCCATCTTGATTAACCGATCTCTGTCAGAAAGTTACGTTCCCACATTGTGGAAAGTCTCACATATAATTCCCCTCCACAAAGGCAGACCCTCTGCAGAACTAACCAGTTACCGCCCCATAGCTATTCTCTCTCCACTCTCCAAAATACTAGAGAGATGCATACACTCTCAGGTCTCACACTACCTCCTTACTAACAACCTCCTTTCCAGTACTCAGCATGGTTTCTGACCAAACCATAGCACTACCACTGCCTTACTCTCCTTTACAAACACTATCCTTCAGCATAAAAACAATGGCTATCTCTCCTCTGCTAATGGTCCCACACAAACAACTTATCTCTGACCTCAATAACCTATCCTTCTCACAATCAGTCACCAACTGGTTTCAGAGTTACCTGTCTGACCGCCAACAATCCATTGTATGGTAGAATGACATATCTCCCCAACTACCTGTCTCCATAGGGGTTCCCCAAGGATCCATCCTTGGACCCCTACTTTTCTTTGTTTACACAAATAATCTAGCCTCTGCCACCAAACATGGCACACTCATCCAATACGCAGACGACTCTACCATCATCTGCTCAGCCCAGTCCCTACCCAAACTGCAAAAAGTCACACAGGAAGCCTTTTCTTCTGTTGAAACATGGTTATCCGATGCCCAATTAATACTCAACCCAAACAAAACTAAACTACTTATCTTCCAACACACCAAACATACTCAAAACAACTCTACTTTAACATCACAGCAAAAGACAACACCACTATATACCCAACTGAACACACCAAATTGCTAGGAGTGGAAATAGACAATAAACTAAAATTTGACATTCACATATCCATGACCATAAAAAGTCCACAAAAACTAGGAGCATTATACAGAAATAAACAATTTCTCACCAAAGCAGCAAAGATTTCAATAGCAAATCCCACCTTATCTCCACCCTACTTTATGCCTCTCCAGTATATACCAACCTAAGGCAATGTGATCTAAACAAGCTAGAGACCTGCTACAACAAAATCGCAAAATTCACCACAGGGGCATCCTACCGTAGTCACCACTGTCTCTCACTTGCTGAACTGGGCTGGCTTGAACTCCCTCACCTCCTTCAGTGGTATCAACTCTCATTCACCCACAAACTAGTAAACCATCCACTAAATGTCCCATCCCTCCAGAATCTACTCCAACCCTATCGCACCACCAGACCACTAAGATCCAGCAACAAAAATCACTTGCAGATCACTAAAGCCAATAACTCTGCTGGTGAAGCACTAGTCTCTTGCGCCATAGCCAAATTATGGAACTCACTCCCACCCACAATTACCTCCGTACCATCATGCACCAACTTCAAAACTTTATTAAAAGCACACCTAAAAACATGCTGGCTATGCCCTTGCAACTCCCACTCTAATATCATCCACCCCATCCAACTACTACCTTTCTTTCACCTCCACTAACTACCTTGATGATAGCAAGCTCAGATGCTCATAAGCCTAGTACTTATTATACAGCAGGAACTTTTCATTGTTACATTTGTTAATGCCTGTTATGTACTTCACAGATAAAGATTCTAGTTGTCTACTGATGTACTATGTTCTTCATCTGTAAATATGTTGCAAGTAATTTCTATGTTAAATTGTTAATCACTATGTAATCCAATGTAACTGCTGTCTGTTTATTTTACTGTGGAGCTTTTCTCCCCGGGCCTCCACTGAAAATGGACCTACGTCCAGTCGGACACTCCCGGTCAACAAATTTAAATTAATAACATAATAAATAAAATAAATAAAAATGACCGCAATGTGCAGATCATGGCTGATCATGTCATGATAGTACCCTTCTGCTTGTGTAGGCAGTGGAATCCCCCTCCACTCACTCTTTCACACACATGTACACAAGTGTAAGCACTCACACACACAATACAGTCCCTGTACCTGTCTCTACTCCCTCATGGTCCCCCTCACACCTATAATATTTTAGTGCCATTAGGCATTACGCTCTGGTGGTCTACTTAGTCCCCCCACCATGTACTACCATTGGTGCTGTTATGCCACTTAAGTCTGTTAGCCCTGTTGTTAGGTGGTTTACCTCATGATTCCTGTCATGCTGCATGTGCCCTAGGTCACATTAAAGGATATTTCCTGGTGTCTAGTTTATCCCTCCCATCTCCGATCCCCATAGTAACATTGGTGCCATTATGGCACTTTAGAGACTCATTCCTGGTGTCCAATAGATCACACCATACCGCAATCCCTGTAGTAATATTGATGCCATCATGGCAATGAATGGCCCAATGGTCTAATGGTTCCCCCAAATCCAGTTCCCTGTGTTGCTGTTCATAGGTTCATACTAGGCTATCTGCTCTGGGGCATTTATATGCCTAGCCCGAGTGTGTTTGGCTTTCACCACCCTTTGATTTGAGTTTGCTGTGCCCTTTTTAAGGTTAGTTTACTGTGCCTCTGTCTAGTAGTGACACAGAAGTAATCCCCGGGGTAAACCTACAATCTCCCATCCACTCATCAAGATTCCTCTTGAAGAGAGTCAGTGAGGTGCTCTGCCTAACATGGACTGGGATTCTATTCCAGAGCGAAGGGAGCCTCTGGGTTATGAATCTGTCCCTCCAGCATGTTTTATTTATTTCTGTGCTGAGGTTCAAGTCCCTCGAGCATGTGGTTTTGAGGGATTTAGATTTTCTGAGGTGGAGCATGTCCATTAATTCTGGGTTGGACATAGCTTTGTATGTCAGGCATAGATTGCCACGAAGTAGGTGGTATGCAACTGAGTAGAGCTGGAGTTTTTTTAACCGGGCAGCATATGGGATCTGTTGGAATCCCTTGATTCTCTTTGTGAGGTACTTTTGGGGTCTTTCTAGTTGCTGCAGGTGTCGGGTAAGGTACATCCCAAAAGGGGCATTGTATTCTATGATGGGCCTGATGAGGGATGAATAAAGGGGCACTATTACCTCACTTGATCTAGATGTGAATCCTTTCGTGATAAGGTGGGCTATGTAGATGGTCTTTCTAACTACTTTGGTGATGTGGTTGTCGAAGGAGAGATTGCTATCAACTTGGGTCCCCAGGTCCCTAATTACTTCTTCCGTACTTAATGGGTTACCACCTATGTGGTAATTTGTGGGCACTTTGTTTTTGCCAAAGGGTATGACTATACACTTTTTGGCATTTAGCTTTAGGCCATGGCTCTGGCACCAGTTATCCGTCTCTGTGAGACCTTTTTGGAGGATGTTTGTGTCAGCTGGAGAGTCAATTATGGCGCTGAGTTTGCAGTCATCTGCGAACTTGGTCAGCCATAGTCCTCCCGTGTTGGCCTGTACCTCGGAAAAGTATATGCTGAACAAGAGAGGTCCCAGAACAGAGCCTTGTGGGACACCACTTGTAACCGGTTTCGAGTCTGACATGGCTCCGGAAATTTTGACTCTGTGGGTTCTGTCTTTGAGCCAGTTAGCAACCCATCTTGTGACATAGGGGTTTATTTTTAAGCTGGATATTTTATCTATGATGCCCGAAGGGGGTATTGTGCCAAATGCCTTTGCGAGGTCCAGATAGGCTGTGTGGACTACCTTCCCTTCATGTATGGCCTTGGTGACTGTTTCGAAAAAGTCGACCAGGTTCAAGAGGCAGGATCTGCCCTTGACAAAGCCGAATTGGGTAGGATCTAGTGTCTGTATGTCCCCAATGTCTTTGTTTAAGAGTTCCATGATGATCCTCTCCATGGCCTTGCAGATAAGGCTAGTCAGGCTTATGGGGCGATAGTTACCAGGGTCCGTTGAGGCACCACCTTTGTGGAGTGGGACCACTGTTGCTGTACGCCATTCTTTGGGTACATATCCTGTAGTGAGGCTGAGATTGTAGAGTAGTTTTACGTGAGTGTTTAGTTCTTCTTGGAGTTCATGTAGGACGCAACCCGGGACTCCGTCTGGTCCCATTGAAGCAGTGTTTTTTGTTTTGGAGAGGGCAGCTTTCACCTGAGCATCTGAGATGTTAGGGAGGCTGCACTCTGCTGGGATAGATATTTGCTCTTTTGCCGGCGACGGGGGGGAGAAGTTTGCACTGAACCTGTCTGCCAGGATGTTGGCAATGTCTGTGGGTTCAGTGTATTTTTTGTCATTTAGAATCAACTCTGAGCATATCTGGGAGTTGCATCCCAGGTTCCTAACATAGCTAAAGAAAGCCTTGTGATTATCTTTAATGTCCTGTGCAATTTTTCTCTCGAAGCTGGCCTTGGAGGATTTTATGAGGGATCGTAATTTTTTGCTAGTACTGATCAGAGATGCCTTCCCTTTTAGGGATTTTGCTCTATCATGTAGTAGCTTCTTCCTTCTGTTGTACAACTTATTTATGGCTGGGGTCCACCAGACTGGACGCCTGCCTATGGACGATTGGGTCTTGGTTTTGTTTGGGATAGCATGATCCATGCATTCCTGGAGGTGTCCATAGAATGCATTTATATAGGATTCTGTGGTTTGGGCCATAGTTTCCACTGGCCAGGGTGCCTTGTATGGCACTTACGAGTTATGTCCAGTATTCCCCCATCCCTATCATGCTGTTTTATGCTTTAGAACACTATTCTCCACTGTCCAGTGCATCTCCCCTACCCCTGTAGTAACACTGGTGCTGGTGTGGTAGACTGTGTATCCCCTCCCCCCAGTCCTCGTAGTAATGATGGTGCTAGTATATAACTTTTAAACTACTGACCCTGATGTCCAGTGGCTCCTCTCACTCCCTGTCCCCATTTTAATGATGATGCCATTATGGCAATTTTATAGTAAGCCTTGTTGTCTAGCCCCCCCCCCCCCACCACACATTCATGTTCATGATTGAACACAGCGTTTTGCCCATGTTCATTACCAAGATGTGGCAAGGATGGCCATGCTTATCCACACAGCTAGATGCTTTTTGGATAACTCAGCCAGCACTAGGTCTATTTATTACTGCACTGGCTATGATACTACATTTGGGGTTCTGTCTTGGGGACAATCATGCCAATTATGTTTAATATTTGCAGCTATTGCATTTGGCACAAAGGTCTTCTGGTGTACAAAATTGATTCCCAGTACACAAATTGGTTATGTTCTGACCAAGCATGAGGTGTACCTCGCTCTGCAGTATTTTAACAAGCTGTGTCTGTGCTCTGTTAACATTATAGCACTTGATACAAAGAAGTGTGGAACAACACATTTGGTATGGGTAATAATCAATATCCATATGTCTTGTGTTATTATTATCAATAAAACAGAGGATTAGAAATATTTGGTTATATTAGCTAAAGCATTTTCATTTAAGTAGAATTATCACATATTGCTCATAACTGTTATTTAATTATTAAATTAGTCTTGAAAGCAGTTTCTTGAGAAAATCATCTGTTCTTACTCCTTTGTATGTGACCATGGTTAGAGATATTGAACATAAATCCTATTTTTCCTTATACTCTTGTTGGTGATATCAAAGTAATCTATAAAATGCAAGGCTCTTTTACATGGAAAATAACTGATGTTAGCCCTTTTGCTAATTATCATAGATTGAGGACACCGGGTCTGTATTCCATTTATCATCAGAGAATGCATGACCTGTACATTGGCACTCAATTGGCGAACAAACATTCTCCAGCAGGGTGTTAATGTACAGGTAATACCTGCTGATAAATGAGTCCAAAGCTTCACGGTAGTATATCACACTGATGTGGAGCTTGGACTTTTAGGAAGCTAATGGCTGCCATTATCTCACACACTCTAAGCAGTGCTTTTGCTATTTAGCAAGTGTAAAATTAAAAAAATAAATAAATAAATTAAAAATAGAAGAGTCTGTGTGTGTTTATGCATATATATGTGAGTGTAAGCATGCATGAATGTGAGAGTGAGATCGATCAGCCATTATTATATACGCACTAAGCAGAACTTTTGTTGTTTAGTGAGTGTAAAATTAAAAGAAACAAAAAAGAACGAAAGAAAGAAAAGTGCGTGTGCCTCTTTGTGTGTATATTTGTGTTTATGTTTCAGACTGCTTATGTAAGTTTAAGCGTGATTGCATGTATGAAAGCAAGAGTGAGTTTGTGTGTGAGAGAGAGAGAGTGAGATCGATCGAACAGTTGCAGCAGCAGCAGCTACGAGGTTTGTGTACTTCTTGCACTCTTAGCTCAATAAATCTGGATAAAGCCTAAAATAAAGGGGGAACAAAAGCTCACAAATAGTAATAGATTTTAAATATTGCCCTTATAAAATTAGAAGGTTGCTTGAATAACAGGATTTGTGTTAGCATGCATTTTCTGAAGGAAATAAACTCTGAAACTCAAATGTATGTCATTACTTATGACTTTAATCCTCCAATGACTGGAAACAAATCACAATTTTAGGAGTAAGGGAACAAAAAATGAAGTGCATATCTAGATATTTTTTGAAAATGTGATATTTTGACTGTAAAGTGCTTCCTCCAACACCATTTACATATACTACAGCAACTTTGAAAAATTAGGAAGAGGAACTATTTTACATCAAAAATGTATATAAAAATATAGTAATAAGTAATAACTAAGTAAAACACAACAGTTTTACAGACAGCCAATTCCATGAGTGCATAAATGTCTCCAGGGTATGTGTTACTGTGTAAATAATGTCTTTGCAGGAGAGTGGAGGCCCTCCACCCGTGGTATTGGGCCTCATAACACTCATTGGCAGGCATTATTTACACAGTAACACACACTCTGTTGGGCATTATTGCTTGCTTATTTGCCAGGGAATGATATAATAATAATGTTAAAATGTATCAGCAACTATAAACAACTTGCCAGGATGGGCTTTTCCCTACCAATTATGCACTGTGTTAGGAATCAGTGTAGGGCATTGATATGGGGCTCACTGCATGCAGATCTTAGTGTGAACATCTTCCCTTATTGAATTTCCCATTAATGGAACAAACTACTAACTTATTTCACACTTATGTTTACACTATACATCAAGAATGAGCTAGACCTACTTGTAGGAGACAGGAAATGTTGGACAAAAGTCCTAGGAAGCAAGCTTTGTGTTGACTTTCTTGAGAGGTTTAGAGCTTAATGAAATGTAGCATTATAGCAGTGTTTCATCACAGTCATAGACTGCAAAGCAAGAAAGCTTTAACTCAGTTGTAAAAACCGGTAAATTTGTTTGCATGTAAGTGAGTTGTTTCTGCAGAGAAAAATGCTGTAGCTTGTGTACCTGTGGTAGTCTTGCTTTAATGATGAAAAAAATCAGTTTTATTTGCTTTCTGCTGTATCGTGAAAGCAAAGTTATTAAAAAGCATAGCGCTCAAGTGTTGAGTGCGTGACTCTTGTTTGCTAACCCATCTAACAATGTTTAGGAAAACAGTGACTTTTTTAACCTTTTTTAATCAAGTGCAAAATTTTCTATGTTGGTTTGCAACAATAATAAATTGCAAGACAATATTATTTTAAGTTAATTTAATATCAATTTCATTATCCCTTCTGACAGTGTTTATGAAGATAGTGTAGCATGTTTATTCAACAGTAGAATTCTGCATATTGCTTTAATATGATCATTTTAACATTTGTATTGTTTTCTTATAACCGTGTACTGCAAAGGAAGAATGTCTCATCTCACCTTGGATAAAACCTGTTTCAACTACTTGGCAGCACTTCTGATAGAGTGTGTAAAGGCAGTGTAATCTGCTGTTTTAAATTAAATTCTGAGTCCTGCTTTCCTGTGGTCATTTTTTTAGGTTCAGTTGTTTACTACTGCTTCTGACAGCACTTGTGAAAGCAGTGGATTTTGTTTAAATTCAGAACAATTATTAGCAAATTGCTTTATGTTACTTCTATATAATCATTTTAAAATACTGTGTTATACTTCCCCATGATCATATACTACAAAGCAAAAAATTGTTCAGCATTGCTTAGCTAAAATCAGTTTGCTTTGTTTGCTAGCATGTTTGACAATGTTTGGGAAAGCAATTAAACAAAGTTCTTTTTATCATAAGCAACATACAACAACAACAAAGTTGCTTTCTCTTGATCTTTTTTAAGCACACACAATCAATTTTCATTTGACTGTTAATACTTCTGAATAGGTTGTGAAAGAAACAGAATTTTATATCAAGGTCAGAAGTATGTTGTTTCCTTGCAGGTATTTTTGACCACGCATCTTCAAGTATATTTTCTGTTAGTATATGTGTGAGTATCCCTAGGTGCCACATGGGAGACTGGATTTAATTTCCCCAATGAGGGCAATAACTCTTGGTCTGGAAGTTAGTGCAGAGGATTAAAGTTAAATGAGCTCTAAGATTTGATTTCCTCAGCCTTTGCTTTTCTGCTTGGTGACTCTAAGCAAGTCATTTAACCAGATGATGTTCCTGTTCTTTGTAGCTCAGTGCTACACCCTGACTAACAAATACAATACTACTACTGCTACTAGTACTACTAATAATAATATTCTCGTGCAGCTCCACTGTAAAGCAGCTTAGAGAAAGGCTTGTTTAAAGTGATAAGGCCATAACATTTCAAACAAGAGTGCAAAGGGTTAGAGTACAGGAACAGGATGCATTTGTTCTATATTTCTCTTTCTTGACTGTCTAACATACTACATTCTTTCCATCACCTCATATGTCCCCTATTATTTGGTCAGAAGCCTGTTTTCCATGAGGCACAGCATTAGTACCTGATCGCCTGGGTCAAATTCTCTAAGTCATGCATTCCTATTGTAAATTTGTTGTTGCATTTCCTGGGTTGTCTGCCTTTACCCCTTATTCTGCACACTATTAAATTTAATTTATTCTGCAAACTCTCATAGTGTTCTGTCACACCTGTAAATGGTGTTGTTACCTCTTCCAAAGTTTTCTTAGCATTATTAGGCACTCCTTGCGGGTGCCGGCTATACAGAATTTGAAGTAGAGTAAACCTAGCTAGAACTTCTGGCATATCTCTGATTGCAACCAGTAGGCAAGAGTAACAGCTGGTCCAAGCTTTTGCAATCTGCAAACACAATGTTATCAAGCATACATGCCAGTGTTTTATTAAAGTTTTCTTCTAATTCATCAGTCTGTGGATGGTAGACAGATGTGCAGTATTATTGACATAAAGGGTGTGCATTGTTCAGTAAGTATCTCTTTAGGGATACCTACTCTGGGGAATAGCACTAACAGTCTACTGGCAACAGCCTTAAAGTTAACTTTGCAGGATGACACTTGAGAATTTGGTAGCATATTTTTTATGGCTATGACTGATGCCTATTGCTGGATTTTACTGATGTTCCCAAAGTGTCTGGCAAAAACATTCAAACTGTACTTCCATTATAGGTATTGAGAACAGTGGACTTTTCTAGCCAGAATGGAGTACAATTTTCTGATATTCTTCAGAAAAGCATAGGAAATCTTAAATCTCTTTCTTTATGCATGGCCAGTAAAATCTGGCAAATACCCTTGCCTTAGTTTTGTCAATTCTCAGCTGACCCCCAAAATGTGAATATTGGCTACCTTCATTACGATGGTTATACAAGATTTTGGTAGTAGTTACTGAAGACAAATTTCTTCCCTTTATTTTTTTATATAAGAGATTATTCTTTTAACTCCAAAAAGGAGTAAGAAATAATGGGAACATCCTGTTCACTAATTTCTGTAATATCTTAGTTATGTTCACTTTTGCTCTACTTACAGTATCATCTTCTCATTGTGCCTTTAGAAAGTTTGTGGCTTACTTGTAAATCCACAAAGTCAGCATTATTTTCTTCAGTAATCCGCCTCAAGGTGGAAAGTATAGTTCCCCCCAATTGCAATGTCTTCTATTTTTTCTCCACAAAACATACTTCTAAATAAAAATCACTTTCTGATGTACTTTCTTGACTATCAGAAAAGGCTTCTTGCATAATCTATTTTCTTTTAGGTTGTTTTCCATCTACCATAGTTTGAGTAGTTATGACTCTCTCTCACTTCCTTTTTTTTCCACATATTGCCCTTTCATGGCAAAACATGTTTCAGGGTTAAATTTATCATCAGTTTTTCTTTTTCAGTTGAGATGACAAAATTCTTCTTCATACTGCTCACTTCTATTTCTTTGTGTAGCCATCATACTCAAAAATCACTAAATAAGATTTCATGACATAATTTCTGTCTATTTTCTTCGTAAGTTGCACATTCAGATGGCAGCAATGTCCAGCATAATCAGCTGTTTATACCTAAAACAACATTTGGTCAGTCCCCAGCTATGACGCCACAATTTTCCCCAATAATTCCTCCATGGCTGTAAACACCAGCTAATCATGCAATGACCACAATAGTCATAGTATAATAGGGAATTTGTTGCCCAGATGAGTTTGTACTTAGCAGCAGCGGTACAGTGAAGATCTAAAAATTGGTAAGTTCCTAGCCAACCACATATGCACACCCTACCAGAGTTGTTGTGTCTTTCGGCTTATCCCGGTTAGGGGTCGCCACAGCAGAACTCCGGTCCACTAATGTTTGGTAGTGGATTTTTACGTGCCAAGTTACCAGCCCTGATGCACAACCTTCAACGAAGGCACGCCCATTCGCGCATGCCTCCTCACAGAAGATGCTCTAGCTGAGAATCGAACGCAACAACGTCTTGCTGTGAGGTGACAATGCTATCGCAGCACCACTACCGCAAACACTACCAGAGTAAACTCCTAAAATGCACAAGTGTATATAGAAACACAGACTTGTTCAGTAATCCACAAGCCAAAATTATTAGCCTGCTTGGCTTTGCAGTAAAAAAAAAAAAGCAAACAGTACCTTAGTTAGTTTTCTATTTGTCTAACCTTCAGTCCAAACAGATCCATCTATCTATGTTTTATAAACATGTACAGATAGCTAGTATGTTTATATATACATACACACACACACACACACACACACACACACATATATATATATATATATATATATATATATATATATATATATATACATATATATATCAACAAGGGAAAACTAGTTTTACAGGAATGACATCAGCACACAAATTTCTAAAACAGACTGTTGTCTTAACTTCTTTTGTGAAATCCATGTCAAAGTTCACTTTTCATTCATATTAAAAATAAGAAAACAGGGCTCAAGCTGGTATTAGTTGTTTATACCAAAGTTTATTAAGTTAAAAAAAGACATACATAGCAGTCACACATAATATATATTTTTCTATTTTCCACATAAAAAGTCATATAAATTCAATAAAGGCTTTAATCTGAGAGTACTTAAACAGATCACATCCAGTGGCAGCGACTGGAACAGTGGTGCATATGTAGTTTGCATCTTTATTGTGATAGGTGCTGTTTACTCCTTATGTAAGTAAGTGCAAACTCACTATTTATCTGGCTATTGATCACTGTGGTAGGCATAATGTCAAGTAACAATGTAAGCATCCAGTCCTGCATTTTTGTTACATCATGACAGTATATAATAAAACAGATGGCAGTGAGACCAAACTCTGTGTGAAATACTGCTATGCGATATGGGAGGACCGAAGCGGTTATCAGAACTCAAAAAAGAACTCAATTGCCAAGAGAAGAGGTGTAATTAGGATTTAGTAAGTATGTGTAAGTCTAAAAATTGTTGAGAAAAGAGAGTAAACTGCCCTAAGGCTAAGTAATAAGACAAACTAAAAAGCTAAAAAAAAATGGTGATGATCAGAAATTCTACCTTATCATAACTATAGTGGTTGGTGAAATGTACAAAGTCAGTGGTGTTTATTGATGTAGAAGAAGAAGCTATGCAGTTTGTCCAGAGAGCCTTTCCATGTGATTACTCTATCAGGACTCAAGGAATTTCCAAACACTGGACCCATTTCAGCTTGGATTTGTTAAGGGCAGGTCATGCTTACTCAATCTGGTGGATTTTTTTGAAAAGTTCAGCAAACAGTGGATGAAGGCAAAATGGTACACTCTGTATATCTCCACTTGGCCAAAGCTCTTGACACAATTCCTTACTTAGGCATAGTAGTGAAGGTAAGTAAATTGGAATGTCACCTGCTGGACTGCCAACTGGCTCACAGATAGGACACAGATGATGAAAATAGGGGAAGTTACCTCTACAAAGAGACCAGTTACCAGTGAAGTCTCCCAGGGTTCTGTTCTGAGACCTCTCCTGTTAGGCATTTACATTTCTGAAGTAAAAGCCAATACCAAAAGGCTCTGGCTGACTAAGTTTCCAGATTACTTTTAGCTAGGAGCAGTCATTGAATTCCCCAAATAACTTAGCTTGCAGGAATGTTTGTCTCAAATAAATAACTGGTGCTAAAATAATAGACTGAAACTATATGTCAAAAAATGCATTACTATATCCTTTGTGAAGCAAACTACCCCAGGGAACCACCACATTGACAAAACTCCCCTAAGAGTTGACACAGTTTTTTCAGACTTGGGGAATTTATATGTAACATGACCTAAGTTTTCCCAAACATGTGTCTATTGTTGTAAGAAAGTCCTTCTATATTGCATAGCTTATAAATAAAGGGATTGTGTCTAGTTCTAGGGATGCCATTGTCTCCCTTTACTCAGTCCTTCTTAAGCCAGTCTTTGAATATAATGCCTCCTGTGGCATGTATCTGTCCAGAGACATGCAACAACTGGAATGTCCACAGGTATACCTTGCTAAAAGGATGCAAGGCCTAAGCAACATGTCCTACATCCACGACTCAAAGCCCTGTCATTATACTCGGTATCCTACAGACTGCTAAGATGTTATCTATGTCCGGCATACAAGGCATTGTAAAACCCATTACTGATGGATTTACTGCACACCAGAAAGTCAAATGCCATTAAAAATACTCAGACTAGGGATATAAACCTCTTCTGCAGCATCAACAGAATGGTTTGGAGGACAGGTATATCTCACAGAGGATACTGCTGTTGAACAGACTCCTCATCCACATAAAACAAAGTTCATCCTTATCTATATTCAAACACAACTTAGATTACCCCAGGTCTCTCTCTGTAGTGCTACTACAAGTGGAGAGGCAGCTCCTAAATGCTTTATCCCATACCTGGATCCCCTCAAATTATCTCTGGTATGATCCCACTTATTCTCATTAGGGGTAATATATAATTCCCGACCATAGGATGGGTAAGGCCAATTTATAACTAAACGGGATAGGTTATTTCGAGCACAAAATGAGATATTGGCTAGGCATAAAACGGCCCCCAAGAACATCTAGCCTATTACTTATCATAGGATCATAAGATCATAGAAGTTTATTTGGCTATTGGCCCTGAGGCCCTTATAAACCTAGCCAAGAGTTTAGCCCATGTTTAGACAAGTCAGCACCCAAAGCCTCTGTTCAGCAGGGACACAGGTGGAATCCCAGGGGTGTATTTTCTGTTTCCCATCCAGTTGTCCAGGTTGTGCTTAAAAAGGGATAATGAGGTACTCTGCCTGACGTGGAGAGGGAGTCTATTCCACAGATGGGAGAGTCTCTGGGACACAAATCTGTCCTGCTAACAAGTCCTTTTGCTATCATAGACCAGGTTGAGGTCGCACATATGGGTTGTTTGACAGGAGCTTGACTTGTGGATATGCAGTAGTCCCATCAAGGCGGGGTCTGAGATTGCTTTAGTTGCCAAACAGAGGTCACCCCTGAGGAGTCTGTATGAAACTGACTAGAGGTATAGGGCTTTTAGCCTATCTGTGTAGGGTAGTTGTTTGAGACCCTGGATTCTCCTGGTGAGGAACCTCTGTGGTCTTTCCAGCTGCTGCATGTGCTTTCCCAGGTACATGCCAAAGGGGACGTTGTACTCAATAATTAATCTTATAAGGGAAGACTACAGAGATGTTTTGACCTCTTTGTCCCTGAATGAGATACCCTTACTTATGAGGCTGGCCATGTAGAAAGTTTTCCTTACAACAGAAGCAACATGGTGGTCAAAAGTCAGGTTGCTATCAACCTGGGTGCCCAAAATCCTCACTACTGATTGTGTACTTAGGACATTGTTATTAATGTGATAATATGCGGGAATATCATTGTCCCCAAAGGCGATGATGATGCATTTTTTGGCATTCAGCTTGAGGTCATGTTTCTGTCACCAGTCATTTGATTAGGTGAGACCCTCTTGGAGGACGTCCACATCACTTGGGGAATTGATGACTGTGCCCAGCTTGCAGTCATCTGCAAACTTGGTCATCCATAGTCCACTGGTTTTGGCCTGTACCTCAGAGAAGTATATCCTGAATAACAGAGGCCTCAAGACTGATCCCTGGGGTATGCCGCTCATTACGGGTTGACTGCTTGAGGTGGCTTCCCCTATTTTGATTAGGTGGGTTCTATCAGTGAGCCAGTATGCTACCCATCTGGTAACATATGGATTGATGCCTAGTTGAGAGAGTTTATCTACTATGCCCAAGTGGGGAATAGTGTCGAAGACTTATCTATGAACCTATGGGATAAATATGTTGTCAGTAAAACAATTGTAACAATCCATGTATTACTAGAATTCTAAAGAAAAGATGGTGTTCTTTTCATATCTAGCCAAGGCTATATTGGCTAAGCTAGAGGCCATAACAGCTTCCATAGCTATCTCATTGTTTGTTTGTACCATTTCTGACTGAAGTGAAAATAGTTGTTAGTGAGTATGATGTCCAGCATACTACAAATAGCTTTAATTTCTCTATGCTTGATGTTGGTCTTTGACCCCATGTACTATTTCACAGCATCAATAGAGTAGTTTTGGGGAAGAACAGTGTATAGGGCTTTCACATCAGTCATGGCTAGTATCTTCTCTGGCGGTAGTTTTATTTCTTTGAATTTTTTCAAGCAATAAAGTGAGTCCAAAATGAAGGAAGGAGCACTACTAGCAAGATTTTCAATCTTAAATTCAATATAACTGCATAAAGACTCAGTGGATATACCACCTCCTAGTACCACACTGGCTAATAAGAAGGATCGTCTGCATTTCTGTGTTTTTGGAATGCCAAAACAATTGCTACATCTTAGGGCTGGGAGACTCTCAGAAAACTGAACAAATCATCTAAAAGTCCATCTAATTTATGGTTAGCCAGTCTAACGTAAATGACCTTGTAAGCTTTTCTGATTTGTTCAATATCCACTCCGTTGTATAAATTCTGATTTCTTAGCATCTCTCCAGTTTTTGATTATATATCTCAATGTTTGTGATGAAGGTGCCTCCCCCATGTCTGCTCTAATAATCCTTGTCTTGTTTTCATTGAGTTGTTTTAAAGCTGACAGTTCTTCTTTTGTGAGAATATAAAATTTCCTTATGCAAGGTTGATCTAGAATTGTACATACATCATCCTCACATTTCTCTTCATATGCCCAGATAGTAGAGTGAAGTAGGGGACAGAAGGAGCTTGGCTCCCCCCATTTTTTCCTTGTTGTTTATTGCATACTGTTTCAAGATCATTGCTTCTCAAGTTGTCTGTTTCTCTTTTCTCTCTCTTATAAAAAATATTTTAAGGTCCAGTTTTCTGTAAAACAGCTTACGGTCTATGACTGTAGTGACAAACTTGCTTCTGTTATGAGGAATAAAAGTAAGCCCTTTTTGTAGTACTTTGGTTTCTACATCTGTTAGTGGAGTCCTGAAATGGTTGCAGAATTTGTTCTTGTGCATGTTTATGTACGGCTGGTCCGATTTCCTTTGTCCTGGTCCTGGTTAGTGAGTGCTGTCCTTTTCTGTTTGTATCTTGGAAATCCCTTGTTGCCCAGCCTGGCTGGATTTCTTTCACTAGGGTAGGAGATTCTTTTGAAAGTCTTTCTCTGGTAGTTCTGCTGAATGCGTGTTTGTTGCTGAAAGTATACTTGTGATTATCCACTTGTTTATTGATTTTGTGGGGTTTTGTCTGGTGGGAATAACCATTTGAAAATCCTGCTGTGTGTTGTAAAGGTCATCAACTAAGATTATTTATATGTCTGAGGAAGAGTATCTCAGATAAGGATTTCCAGGGTACATACAAAAACGGAGAGCACCCACCAGCCTGGACCTGACCAGAAGAAATCAGACCAGCCAAGTAATACCAGCTTGAATCTTGTTTTCTTATAGGTTCGTAGGTTCATAGGTGTGTACTAGGCTAATGGCTCTGGGGCCTCTACAAGTCTAGCCATAGGATTACCCTCGCATAGTGCCACCCGACCTTAGTTCTCAGTGCCTCTGTCGACTAAAGACACTGGAGTTATCCCTGGGGTGAATTTTCTGTTTCCCATCTACTCATTAAGATTTCTCTTGAAGAGGGTCAGTGAGGTGCTCTGCTTGACTTGTATGAGAAGTCTGTTCCATAACATGGGCAGTCTCTGGGTTATGACCCTGTCCCTCCAGCATGTCCTGTTAATTGTGGTAATGAGGTTGAGGTCTCTAGAGCATGTGGTGCGGAGGGATTGGGATTTCTTTAGATGTAGCATTTCTAACAGAGCTGGGTTAGACATGGCTTTGCATGTCAAGCAGAGATTGCCTCTAAGTAGGCAATATGAGACAGAGAATAGTTGGGAGATTTTTGAGTCTGTCCATATAGGACAAATGTTTAAGGCCTAGGATCCTCTTTGTGAGGTACTTTTGTGGCCTCTCCAGTTATTCCAGGTGTCTAGTGGAGCATTATACTCAATGATTGGCCTAATGTGGGAAGAGTAGAGGGAGACAGTGACCTCTTTCTTCCTGGATGTAAAACCCTTAGTAATGAGATGTGCCACACAGAAGGACTTTCTGACCACAGTGGCAATGTGGTGATCAAAAGAGAGGTTGCTGTTAACCTGTGTTCCCAGATCTCTTATAATGCCTTCTGTGTTCAGTGGATTACCATCAGTGGGGATAAAGACACATTTTTTGGTACTGAGCTTAAGGCCATGGTTCTGACACCAATCGTTGGTCTCAGTAAGACCATTCTCTAGTATGTCAATATCACTTGGGAAGTTAATAATAGCTCCCAACTTGCAATCATCTGCGAACTTTGTCAGCCAGAGCCCTTTTGTGTTGGCCTGGACTTCAGAGAAGTAGATACCAAACAGGAGATGATCCAGGACCGAACCCTGTGAGACTCCACTCGTTACTAGTTGGCAGTCTGACTTGGAGTCAGCTACTTTCACACTGTGGGTTCTATCTGTGAAACAGTTTGCAACCCACCTAGTGATATAGGGGTTGATGTGAAGCTTAGTGAGTTTTTCTATGATTCCTGAGTGGGGAATTTTATCAGAAGCCTTGGCCAGGTCAAGGTATACTGTATGAACCGAACAACCTTGCCTTCATCCACAGCTCTGGTGACTGACTCAAAGAAGTCAGCCAAGTTGAGCAGGCATGATCTATCCTTCAGAAAACCAAACTGTGAGGGATCCAGAGTTTGGAAATTCCCTATATCCTTGTTTATTAGGTCCATGATGATGCGTTCCATAGCTTTGCATATCAGACTCATCAGGCTAATGGGGTGATAGTTCCCAGTGTCTGTAGTCTCTCCTCCTTTGTGGAGAGGGATGACTGTAGCACTGCGCTATTCGGTAGAGATAAAGCCTGAGGTGAGGCTGTGATTGAACAAGGCACCCAGGTGAGGTGCCAGTTCACTCTGCAGTTCATGTAGAACAGGGATATTGTCATGTCCCATAGAAGCTGTATTATTGGCCTTGGACAGTGCTGTTTTAACCTGTGCAGCAGTAATACTGGGTGCCTGGCAATCTACTGATATTGTGATTGGTCCTTTGGGGGAAGGGGTAAAGTTGGCACTGAATCTATCGGCCAGTGTACTGGCAATATCTGTTGGCTCAGTATAGGAGGTACCATTGTGCAGTAGGTCAGAGCAAATCTGGCTATTGCCGTGGAGATTCTTTGCATAAACATAGAAGGCCTTGTGGTTGTCTTTACTATCTGCTGCAATTCTGTTTTTATAGCTAGCTTAAGAGGATTTGGTGAGGGATCTCAACTTTTTGTTGAGGCTGATAAGGGAGTTTTTCCAGTCTTGGGACTTCATCTTATTCCACATGAGTTTCCTCCTTCTGTTGTAGAGTTTGTTTATGGCAGGGGACCACCAGATTGGTTTCCTTTTTTGGAGGAGAGCATCTTAGTTCTATTGGGTATGGCAAGATCCATACATTTGTGTACATGTTTGTAAAGTGTCAGAGCAAATGGTGTATGATTCTGCTGTCATGCAACTCTACTTCACTTGCATGGGTGCCATGAAGTTAGCCACCTCTGTTTTTAGGAGCCCAAAGTTAGCTTTGGAGAAGTTTTTCATGGTGGTTACCTTTGCAGGGGATGGGAGGGATGTCGATTTCCAAGGTGATTAGTTTGTGGTCGATTCTAAGCAGGGAGGAGCTGACTATTGGTGTAGAGCAAGGGTTGCCCATGTTAGTAATAACCAGGTCAAGGATGTTGCTACCTCTAGTGGGGGTAAGAACGAGCTGGTTCAGGGTATTGGAATTAATGCACTCCAGGAAACGTTGGACAAGTATACTGGTACATGAGTAGTTTACCCAGTTAATGGAGGGGTAGTTGAAGTCGCCTAGTAAATGAGTGTTAAGTTAGACCCTAATATTCTCCAGGGTGCTTAGGAATGGTGAATGTGAGTCTTGGAACATGGTTGAGGACCTATAGCAGGCTACAACCTGAATTGCTGTCTTACCCAGTGTTAGCTGCACCTGAAGTATCTCTGATGCGTTATGTTGGGCTACCAGTCTGGAGGTGTGTGCGCATCCTTTATGAATATAGAAACACCACCGCATTTGGAGCTTCGGTCCAAGTTCTGGGGCTGAAAGATGTGGAATGAGTTATAGCCTGAAGTGCAGGGGTTCTTTCTGCTGCCTTGAACCAGGTCTCTGTTACAGCACAAATGTCGATGTTCTCCATTTTAAGGAGTGCCTCGAGCAAGTGCATTTTGAGATTTAGACTTCTAGCATTGAGCAACATGACCCTCAGATTGCATTTGTTGGTAGCTGTTATGGTGGTAATTTGGTCTTTGGAATACCACCTAAAAAGGCACTATAGGGGTGGCAAGAGCCTTGTCCAGTATCTGGAAGCCCAGGGGTGACAGATGCAGGCCATCTCTGGCAAAGCATCAAGGTCTGTCAGTCATGTCATACCAGGCAGACAGATACTGGATCCGCTTAGAATGACATCAGAAACTTAGCCAGTTGTTGAAATCAATCATTTTCTGCCTGTACTGTGGTATCATTCTGGGTGATGGTAGGATGCTGCTCAGGACTAGGGTCATACCCGCCTGGGTTACATAAACCGAGAGCTCCTCCATGTCTCTTTTCATGTAGTCCAGGGAGGTACATCTCAGGTCATTCACACCCACATGTACAATGACAGAGTCATATTTGTACCTGTTGTTGATGTACCTGAGTGCATGCGTTATATGGCGGATCCTGGTACCTGACAGGAAGCTAACTGTTACTTTCTCCTTATTCAACATAGTGAGTGGGACATCAGTGTGCTTCACTATCGATTCACCTATGACTAGTGTGTTGGGCATGCTGTTTTGCCTTAGGGGCTTTGGCTGAGTGGTACACTGTTTAGAAGAGTTATGTGTCTCGTGATTAGTGTTGCGTTGTGGTGGTCGAGTACGTTTCTGCCTTGGAGGTCTCTGCTGCTTGGGTAGATTTTTATTGAGAGCCTCCGCGAAGGTGGGTGTGTAGTTTGTGTTTTTATGTGAAGGCAGTGCTGGTTTGTGTTCAGGAGGGTTATGTGTTCCATGTGGTGTGGTGCAAGTGTTGACCTTCTCCTCTTGACCAGCTATTCTGGTCTTGGCTGGAGAGTGCATGGCTTCCAATTTGGATATATAAGTGCATCTCTCACAAGTCTGAGTATTGGCAGGTAAGAGGAGAGGGTTGTCGGTGTACATGAGGCAGTTGCTACATTCCCTCAGGATGTCCAAGTTCACCAGGTTAATGGGAGAAAGCACAGGGAACTGGCGTTTAGACATGCCTGGAGGGGTGGGCATTGATAATAAGTACTGGATCTGTTTTCTTGTAGAACGTTTAGTGCTGGTAGCACTTTTGTGTGCTACAATAATTGCTACAAGAAGTTTGGTAAAGTGCTAGACTAATAAGCTAGTATAAGTACAGGAGAGGAGATTACTAATAGATCTAAGGGAAAAATTGAAGAAAAGACTCTTGCACCGCTCAGAAGCTTAAAACAGTCCAGGATACAGCAGGCCTGGACACAGCAAATCTGTATCTGGACTAGACTAGTTACATGAAAGAGGGGAAACAAATGCAAACTCAGGCATTTAAGCCAGGTAGTTGAAAGAGATGGAAGAAACTTCCCAAAAGGCCAATAAACAACAATATCTGGTCCAGAAACCACTCCTCTTGTGGTAGATAGGCTACCTAGTGCTTACCACTCCCACTGATAAGCTAGAAGGCTTCCCTTCAACACAGAAAGGCTTGGAGGCTCAGAAGCTTACAAGCAGTCCTGGATACAGCAAATCTGTATCTGGACTAGACTAGTTACAGGAAAGGGGGA
>NC_056725.1:126718671-126743671 GCF_019279795.1 Protopterus annectens | reverse complement strand
CGTTTGCTATTTTTAAGCATTCGAGGTTCTAATAGGAACCCGTTTCTCTCTGTTTTTCCATGCTTATACCATTGCCTGGAAATTAAGTGGTTAGCGTCTTCTTGAAAGGGATTTCATGTTATGTCCTCAAGCTGCTGTTTTAATAAGTTCTCTACATATTTCATTTGTACAGCTTCCATAAAGGAGAATTCTTTGTTTATCAGTGTGAGCTCACCTTCCATTTTCAGTTAATCTTTTCAAGTATGTGTCTTTATTTCATAACAGCAGAATCAATTGTAGAGATTACACCATGCAGTAAATCAAGGATGTAGCAATGATATTTGGTATTGTACAGCATCTTGTATAGTGGCACTCAGTTTCATAAACACACAGTGCAGTTGCATACATGCATTCTGTGTACCACTTGTCAGTGCCATGATTCATAGAGCATGGTACTGGCGTGACGCACACAGATGTCTTTTTTTATGAATGTCACATGGGTGCACATCACATGGTGTATTCTACTGTCACAGCATGTAAGGGAACATTACTAAGTAAGGTGTGATGTGTCAACCATACTAAACAACTGTTCCCTGCTGCTCTGTGCTCCACTGTCAAGCACAAAAGTGATTCTGAAAGATTTATCATTTATTAGGCATGACAGCAGAGTTAGACTCATTACTGTATTACAGTAATGATGGGATTTGATACCCTCAGAACTCCTTTTGGTGGAAAATGGGGACTGGGGTGCTAAAGTCATTATTGTATTATGGTAATCAGAGGATCAGATACACTGAGAGCTCCTGTTGGAAGATATTGGAGTTACGAAAAGGTTTGGTCATGCAGGGTTGCCTGCAGCATAGGGAATTCTGTGGCTAATATAGCCTTTTGTATAATGCAGAGGAGGTTTTTTGTAAATTCATTACTAAGCTGAGCTCTGGTAGCTAAGCAAACCTTTAGCAATGAACGTGGATCAGTGCAGTCATAAGCACTGTACCATCTGCAGACATGCAGTTAAGTCCAATAAATTTCCCCATTAGGATCAGTGTGTACACAGTTAGAGTAATATCTATGAATCATTTGTGATTGTGGAACAAAAAGGTCATTTGAATGTTTGTTCCATGCATGTAGTACTATGGGTAGACTATCATGTAAGACTGCATAGAGGGACGACCCAGTCGTGTAACAGTTTACCAGAATCGTGCAGAGATTTGCAACATCATTTTACTGCATACCAGCCCTACTCCGTAGTCCATAGTGTTCATGAATAATGCCCTGTGTTCCAGATGGTAGGTCCCTGCTTCCTCTCATAATTATAATGACTTCAACTTTATGGCATATGTTTGTGGAAAGTATACTTTTTCAATAGTGAAAAAAAAAAACTCCTCAAGAGACAGATTCAAGCAGGAAACCCATTTAACCAGTCACTCATTTTATAAAGATGTGATCCTGCAATCCATCAACATGTATAATGTGAAAAAATAAAATAAAATAAAACCATAGTAAATACCCCGAGGAATTTTTAAGTTTAACCTCTGTTACATCTTATGGCACAAAATAAATTAAAAAAATAGTCTGAAGAAAACATGGTGCGTACGCACTTAATCTTCAAAGGCCGTTAGTACCATTATTGACAGGACAAAATCCATTCGTCAAACAGATCAGTTCTGAACATCATTTATTCTAGGCAGGAAAGGATTTCTGTTTACTATACAGACTTTAATAAAGCATTGATCACTTCTTTTTAATTTCAAGTATGGGAAAAAAACCTTGAAATAGGGTCAGGAAAGTCAATTTGTTCAGAATATATGCAAGCAAAATATACGCGAAGCTGCCACATTATCATGTCTTCACATATTCAATAAAAGATACAGATTGTTCACACTTTGTTAGAGTGGAACTCGAATTCGAAGGACAAGTACCATATAGCATTCTGTTATAGTTGCCCATTCCTCTATTCTCTGCCAAGGTGGATAGATTGCTATGAAGTATGGACATTATCTGTAATTCTGTATAGAGTAGCCCTCCCCGATGGAACAGAGTGAGAGAGAGAGAGAGAGAGAGAGAGAGAGAGAGAGAGAGAAAGCAAGAGAAAATCCCTTGCACTTTTTTTACTATTTCAGGAGAAGAACAAAAACCAGTTGATTAGGTTACATTTCTGTGCTCACAAATTCTTAAAAGGTGCCTGTTATATAAGTAACAAGCCAGCTAATAATGTGTTATTTAGGGGACAACCTTCCACACCTCCTGAATTTATGTATACTAGCTCCACTTTTGTATAACATTTGGTAAGGGAGAAATTCTCAAAAACAGCACTCAGCAGATTTGATTAATTCTAACATAAATGTTGTTGTTGTTGTTGTGTCTTTCTGCTTTTCCTGGTTAGGGGTCGCCACAGTGGAACTCCGGTCCGCTAATGATTGGTAATTGATTTTTTACATGCCGAGTTACCAGCCCTGATGCACAACCTTCAACGAAGGTACGTCCATTCATGCATGTCTCCATGCAGAAGACGCTCTAGCTAAGAATCAAACTGGACAGCATCTGACTGTGAGGCGACAACGCTACCGCAGCACCACCACCGCAGGTATTAATTCTAACATAAATAAACAACTGAATTCTGAGATTAACTTCACTGAGTGTAAGTGTGAAAGACTCTTTCATGCTGTATACATGCATATAATTTTATACGCCAGGGCTGACTAAGTCACTATGGATATACTTTATCACTAGAAAATTAGAAAATGGTGTAAGATAGACAGAGCATCTATCTGTCAGTGCAGTACCACCGACTGAGACTAAACTGGTTTAAACACACTCATTGAAACACACATCCACCAAAATTGCAGATACATTTTCTAATAAGGCACAGTCCATCCCCCAAAACCATTTATGACTGTACCTGTATATATATATATATATATATATATATATATATATATATATATATGCACATGTATAAATATATACATATTTATATATCTATATATGTGTATATATACATATATATATATATATATATATATATATATACACACACACACACACACACACACACACACACACACACACACACACACACATACACACACACACACACACACACACACACACACACACACACACATACACACACACATATATATATATATATATATATATATATATATATATATATATATATACACATATATGTGCACACACACACACACACACACACACACACACACACATTAGGAATACACACGTTACCATAAAGGTGAAAAAATAGGCCATACAGCTGTCATCTTGCAGAAAAAACAATATATCTAAAACTATTCTGGGATGTATAATTTCTTGAACTCAGATTGAAGAGACAAGACTTGTGGAGTTAATCATTTGCTGAACTGTAGGTCTCACATTACTTATTTTTATATGCAGTAGCCAACATACATAAGGGCTGTATCACCATGAGACTGATACTATAACATGGGGAGGATGTGTGTATTGCTCAGAAAAATAGGCTTATAATATCTATATCAATATTAAATGTCTTTATAGATTGGCAGCTAAGTAGATTACCAATAGTTAAGCATATAAAAAATAAATAAAAATAATTAAAATACAAGTATCTTGATGTATACATAGATAAAGATGTAAATCTGTTTGCTTACCTGCTATAAAAAATGTTGGTCACTGCCTCTCCTTCTCTCAGGTTCCTCTTGCAGTATGTCAGACAGCTATACTTTATGCAGTGTTTTTTTTGCTACAGTTTGTGGTTTTGTGACTTAAAAGAATGTTTTGTGCCTTTACTTGTTTATTACTGAATCCTTATTGTTCATCAACATAGTTTGTAGCCCTGTCTGTGCACTGTGTGCATGGTCCACCTTCTTAACAGGACAGAGGTTCGTAAAGCTAAGTACCTCTGATACCAAGCTGGTATACATTGGGACCAGCAAGAAAAGCATTGGTGTCCCTCTAGTCCCCTATAGCCACTGTTCCATCCCCACACACAAACAGGTGGAAACAGAGACAAAGCACATTTACACATAGAAATACTGACATGTCACTCCTGCAGACTCACAAACACTGAGAAACTTTCACTCACACAACAGACATATCGATACTGACAAACAGGAAGGAACACACAAACTTGCAGACACTGAATCACCACACACACACACACACACAAACACACACACACACACACACACACACACACACACACACACACACACGCTAACACATTGCCCCATCCACACATACACAGCAGATCCACTGCACCATGGCCATTAGCTTAGTTACCTGTTGTAGCCAGCATAGTGCGCCCTATGTCTGCAGATCTCCTCAGTCATGGTGGACCTCCAAAGTCATAGCATGGATCAATTCTTATATGTTTTAGCCCCACTTGTCATTCCTTTTATGGGACTATCAGTAGCTTAATTTGCTAATGATGTGATCTAATACAACAGTTGTTCCTAATTGCTGGAGTCTGGCTGAGTCACTGTCATAGGGATAGGCCGTGTCCAGTTGTGTTAGTGTGCCTGTTACATTCAATAGGGTTTTCACATCCTATTAGGAGTGTCATTCCAGGGAATGCTGCTGCTATTGTTCAGCTGTGGTAGGTTTAGCAATCCATAAGTATTCTTTAGCAGACGGGTGGTATGATGCTATATTCGCACCTTGTTGTCTGTTATCGCATGTTTTTGTCCCTACTCCACAGTGCAGTTTATTGTTTATTTGTTTGTGAATTGTGAGCTATACTGTTGATCTTCATTTTCGTGTCTTAGTATGCGATGATGGAAGTTTATGCTTCGTCAAATTCCAAAGAGTCTGGGGGACTTCTGCAATTTGCATAAGATATGTTGTGCTGCTGTTACTGAATACCAGCCCCAAAAAATTGTGTGCCATGTTTCTGAATAAGACCCAGAGTTTATAAGAGAAATCTGGAATCTTTTTTTTTTTTTTTTAATGATGATGGTGATGATAAGATGGCACTACTTATGCAGTCATCTTGCAGTTGGAATCCAAAATGTTTGACATAGCACTGCAGGGTTGTGGTTGATTCTTCATTATGACATCATACTAGGTGTGGAATACTTCACTGATTTGTGATTGTTAAACCAATGTCACAAAATCAATGGAGAACATATCATGCAAGTAACAGGTTATGAGATTCCATAATACTCATACTAAAATAATTAAATTTTTTATTATTTGAGTAACTTCTGTTTAACCAGCAGTCATAGCCATTGCTGGGTGTCACCACAGTGCCATCTGTATATCAAACATAAGAATACATGTATGGGAAGGAGAAATCTGGTCAGAAATGCATTCTTACATCTGACAGGACAGGTGATGCATGCTTTTGAGAGGGTCATCACTGTCTATATCCTGTAGTATTTAAATTATAGACTACAGAATGGGAGCAGATAACATAAAAACAGACAACACTCTGTTTCCACACCTAGATTTTGACCACCCCATCAGTTTCCCCTTACCTGAAGCACAACTCCATGTATTGCTATTGCAGGCTTTAGGCTGTACATAATCACATGCCTGCACTGCCTGTGCACAATCCTTAGACAATGGCCAGTGTTTTTCTTTCATGTTGAATTTGTTATATGAAGCTGAAGATCCTAACAGACCAGTAATACTTTTATAGAAGCATAACCTTACCCATACTGCTATTAACTCTCCAAATTGCTCTCTGATCACCTGCTTGATCTCTGACCACCTGCATGCTTGTTCATTTAAAAGCTGAACTTTTACATGTAGAATTTGCTTAATATATTTTCATCTCTTGCCAATGTATAACTGACATTGTCATTTTACTTATTTTCTATACCATCATTTATTTGGAATGTTTTTAGTTATTTCTTGTTATATTACTATGTTCACCACATATGTTGCAACCTGTTTACTACATCTTATTTGTGTATTATACTTGGTGCGGTGGTGGTGCTGAGGTAGCGTTTTCACCTCACAGTAAGACGTTGTCCTGTTCGATTCTCAGCTAAAGCGTCTTCTGTGTGGAGACATGCGTGAATGGGTGTACCTTCGTTGAAGGTTGTGCGTCAGGCCTGGCAAGTCGGTACGTAAAAATCTACTGCCAATCATTAGCGGACTGGAGTTCTGCTGTGGCGACCCCTAACCGGGAAAAGCCAAAAGATACAGCAACATTTGTGTATTATACTTGCTGCAATGTTTTTGTACAACTAGATGCTGGAGCTTTTCTTCCCCGGCCTCCGCTGAAAATGGACCTGGTCCAGTCAGAATTTCCTGGTTAACAAATGTAAAATAAATAAATAAAAATAAATAATAAGCATCTGTGCTGCTACTTGGAAATCCCTAATAACAATTATAACTTCCTTAATGTCTAGTTAATATTGAAATCCATCTTCTCTGCATCCTTTTTAAAAAAGAGCAACATATATTATTTTTGACTTGAGAACATTCTTAACATAAAAAGAGATTCCGATCAAATCTTATCTTTGACTGGATCCACTTGAATCATGACTTGTCATTATGGTTACTAAGGAAGCCATAGGACACAGCAAACTGTCAGGTGCTGACTTGAGTAATGCACAATAGGAATCTGTCAGGTTCATGTCATCTTTCATTGTGTATAGCCATTTCCTTGGAGACTAACTGAAAGCTTTGCCTTTAGCCAGCATAAATGATGAGAGGCATGCATACAGGCCTTCGGTTATTTTTGTAGCTTGGAAAGTTTCCTTTAGTATAGGCTGCAGCATTTTGTGTTTAAATAGCTCTGCCTCTGGAAATGGTAGTAAAGCAAATCGAGGCCTGCTGATCACTATCACAAAAGTCAGAATTACAGTTGCTGTCAAAGTGTAATGCTTATATCTCTTAATTATAACCATAAGAATTGAATGAGAAACACTGTAAAAAAAAAAAAAAAAAAAATATATATATATATATATATATATATACACACACACACACACACACACACACACACACACACACACACATTTATCCATCCCCCCCTCTCTCTCTCTCTCTCTCTATATATATATATATATATATATATATATATATATATATATATATATATATATATATATATATACACACATATATTATTTATATCTATGTATATATATTTGTAGCCTGATTGTCTAACATTGGAATTTGAATTAACAGCTTCTTAATTCTCCATTTTGTTGCTTAAACTTATCGGTAAGTATGTGTATAATACTATTTAATTCTCTAAAATGGTACAGATTCATGTTGTCAACACACATGGTTATACCCCTGGTTGAACATCAATCTTGTCTACTTTTTTCCACCCCATATGTACATATTCTCTACCCATTGCTACTTCCTCATATTTTCACCTGGCTATCCTACCCTCTTTGCTACCCTACATAACCTCATCCTATCACCTCCTCCCTATTTATACAATCTGTCCTTATCTCTTTCCCCATTTATAGTTACAATTAAACTAAACACATGACTTTTATGTATTACTGCTGTGACTTGCCAAAAGGGCACTCTCCAGGATTGTATATAGTGTTTTTGTTTAATTTTTTTTCATTGTTCTCTGTGTATCATATTTTTGTTATATCTCTATACCTTGTAATATTGTTGATTATTTTTAAAATGTATAATTTTCAGCTGTTTTTAAAGTAACACCTTTGAATTTGTTTTCTCTGTTAAATGGAGCTTTTCCCCACAGGCCTCCACTAAAAATGAGCTCTTATGACCCAGTTGGACCTTCCTGGTAAACAAATGTCAATAAATAAATAAATGAAAGTATTCAGAGTTCAAAGATACTGAAGGCTTGCAATGAGGGCAATGACAGATAAAAATATAGATTGATTAAAATAAAGCAATTGTGTACATAATCACGTTTTTAATACTACCCATCACTATGGAAGCATAATTGTGATGTGTTCAATATAAAAATTAATTGTATTATTAAGAAGGAATCACACATGAGGCTGCGTTTATACAACAGTAAGAAGAACTGTAATAACATTCTTTTGTCAACAGCATGCCATTTCAAAAGCATTTGCTTTTTTTTTACCTGTTGTAAAAATTACAATGGGACCTGACAATGAAAGAGTTTATTATGCATTATCTTTCAAACCAGATGAATGCTGTCACTTAAAATTGCAATTTTCAATCCTTTTAATTCCTTGTTAAAAAGGGGCAAGGAGACTCCGTAAGTGACATTGATGCGAATGTCAGACAAATACGCATGCGCACATAAACACACACACACACAAACACAAAATATGCTGTGCTTTTCCAGTTGTTCTTTACAAAGAGTATATTCAAAACTTTAGAAGACTGATATTCAGTTTACTTGAAATGAATCGTTTATAACCCTCTAGGCATAAACTTATACATATTGTACCAACCTGCAGTGATTATTAGCTATCATTCTAACAGTGAGCGTGAACAACTGATAAAAGAAACAACTCTATAATGTCTAAACTTATGTCAGACGTTGCCAGCAGTGTGGCATACTGTCTGTTTTCTTATTAAACACAAGCTGTCCAGAAATTTACAAGTCAGTAAACCAAGGAAAGGAAAGGGCATTTATTTCTGTAGTGTTTTATCTTAAAAATGGAGTACATACACTGATAAATCTGGGAATGAAGTGAGAATGTATGGGGGCAGCCAGCATGTACTGCCTCCACAATACATATCAGTTCATCTGCATGCACCAGTTTTATGGGAATGTGACTACTGACCAAGGTACCAGAGAAAATTCCCAATATCTTCCCAGGTAGAAGGGACCTCATGTTAATGTCCCTTCCAGAGGACATATACCCATTAGTACAGCTCTGTGCCAGACTTAATATTACATTTAGATGATGGTGCTTTAGGTATGATATTGCATTTTACCCCATGATAAAAGTTGTAGTTTTCTGACAACATTGCTTCTCTGTTAGAATCAAGTTAAAGGGCTTAAAGATGAGGAAATTGAGTTGCCCCAGACTTCATGGTAGTTGATTTAATTGACATTTCTCTGGGAAAGGACAGATCAATATACATTCTTCTGTGTCATGATAAGCCAGCCAAAGTGTGAAAAAGGAGCATTAAGGCTCTTTGAGTAACACAAAGTTGCCTTTTTACACTGAAACTTATCTAAAAGTTATGTCTTCTGAAAGCTGCTCTAAACGCTTCATCTTATCTCAGTCTATGGACTCTTGTCTGAATGTACCTTTGTGAGTGACAGTTATGTGCATTTAAACTAAAATCTGTTTTAGGATGGACAACCATCCTATAAGGAGTTTGTCATTTAATAGCCAAATACATTAATGTATCATAAGTGCTCACTGTCACTTGTGTTAAAATAACAGGAGAGAAATACTGCAATAAAAAGATGTCCTATCCAAGATTAGTTTCTTTGCCTTGGATGTGCTGGGATAGACTCTTGATTACTGTAACCATCAACTGGATAAAGCAATTATCAGAGAAGGAAGGAAGGAAGGAATGATCGAAGTTGTATGCACTCCTCTGTTTGAAGAGATCTGATTTTTTTAACAGAAGTTTCCCAACAGATGAGCGCCTACCATCTTAGTTCATTCTCCATACCCAATTCTCTGGCGATAACAATAGATTAACATGATTAGCTTACGACCGCTGCTCACGCCGGTTAATGCTCTTGTTTAAGAGACACTAAATCCTTGAAAATAACAAGATGTTAAACAAGAGCAAAAGCAAAGGCACAGATTAACATGGTCTTCCATTACCCTTTAGTATCAACAACTTTTTTAGTGGCAGCCTGAGATTCAGTGATCATGAATGTTTTCCATACTCAGAGAAAACAGAGTTTTAAAAGAATTTTTCTAACCAAAACAGAAATCTCTGCACTACCATGTGTTCTTGAGTTCTTCTAGGACTTATTGGAAAACTTCATATGAGGAAAACTCAGTGGCATTTCACAAATCTATCGAACCAATCATGGAGCCATTGGACAAGAGGATTCCTGTTCATCATCCTGTAATCAAGGAAGGCCTGTGGAGGATAGATATGGCAACCTTATCCACTAGTATGACACTTCCTTTCCCTTCTGAAATCCAGTATTTAAGAAAAAAGTCTACATTTTTTCACCTCAAGGAACTTAATTTAATAATATTTTAGTGCAGGACAACTCAACTTAACAGGGAAGAGCCGTCACATCAGAATGAAGGAGATGGAAAACAATTTACAGGGTCTTAATAAGCTTCCAAGACACTTCTAGATCAAGTCATTAGTGTGGCAGATAAGCAGACAAGGAGGAACTTCCAAGTGTACAAAAAGAGTATTCAGATTTTGAGGAGGACATTGCATCACATCCTGCATTGTTCAGAAGTTCACATTCTAGTATCATAGCATCAATTAGCAGATGCTTTAAACAAGAAAAAAAAACTCTAGAGCACAGTTGGACACTAGATCCATGAATATTTCAAGATATTGTAGTGACATGGGACCTCCCAGAAATGCATTTATTTGGTACGCTGCTGAACAACCAGGTTATATTATTTGCAGTTATCTCTCCTAACATAATAGTTGAAAAAACAGAGACTTTCTCTCTCTGAGGACTCAAACTTTAAAGTGTGCTTTCTTTCCATTTCCTTTGATTCAGAAAGTAGTGATGAAGACAAAACAAGACGTGGACAATGTAACTCTGTTCTCCTTGCCAAAGTTAACCATGGTATTCTGTGTTAATGATCCTTATAACTACTCCCTCTATGACCATTGTCTGTGTGTAAGACCTTAATGACACAGCAGCAGTATACGTTAGTATATCCCAGCCTCATATTCTGAACTTGTAAGCCTGAAAGATATAACTTTTAATTCCTAACAGCGGTTGTTTTTAACTATATTAAAGAAAACAAATAGATGCAATGTAAAGCATTTCTATATCCAACGTGGAAGGGATTTACTTTCCAGCTTGCATCACAAGGCCCATAACCCCTACATTGTCCTCTACCAACATTATTACATGGTTTGAATCAATTATTTGAATCAGCATTCTCTTATTCCTCAGTCGGTGTTTATTTATCTACTAATTTACCAATTTACGTATTCTAAAACAGACATTTAAAATTCTGAAAGTATTCCTTACTTAAAACTAACAAAAAGATGTTTTTTCTTCTCCATGGGATTTGAACTTTATGTTGAAACAGCTGACTTTTATTCCATCTAAACGTGCAACTACAGTGGAATTAATATACATGTTTGAAACACTTTTTCTGTAGCTGCTGTTGCCACTGGTAGGTTTTGCAGTTAAAATTTATCATGTGTATACCTTCCTTGGGTTCCATAATGAAGGATCCTTACTTAAAAGTAGTTCAGAATTTTCTTTCAGTCAGTCTTTTAACTCCTAGTCTTTTATATGAACTACAAGAGTGATGAAGAACATTGTTTGCATTTGCTGGATGTACATGCACATGTCATGCGTTATCCTAGGAGAAATATTGAACTCAGAAAATACACTCAGCTTTTTTTTCATTCAGAAAAGGGAAAGAAAACTTGTCAGTCAGTAAGCAGACCAGTCTAAGTGGTTGGTCTACTGTATTGTCTTTTGCTATGACAAGTAAAATAAACCTCTTCAGAGCACAGTAACAGCATGTTCCATCAAGACAGCAGCTGCATATGCAGCATATTTCACAAATATTTCTAAACAAGATAGCCTGTTGTACACGCCTTCACAAAACAATACAAGTTAGAGGCGCAGTCCAGAGGTAGGGCAACTTTTGGAATAGCTGTGCTACAGGGGATCTTGGAAATGTCCACCACCCATGTCTGCACTGATGTGACTTGCAGACTTACCCAGATATTATGATTTACTTTAACAGTGAACCTCTCAAAGGAGGCAGTAAAGCTGCACATTTGTTACTTGGTATATCAGTAGATCTTGGATAGCAGCTTGTGATAAGAGTAGAATTACTCTTCCTTCCTCCCACCTAATAGCAGTGTACTTAGTTTCATTGTAACTGTTTTATTACCTCATCGCATGGCTACATTTCTGTTACTATAGTATATTGCAGGACTAGGTATAGTGGCTTATAATGGTCACGATTCCTCATGAGGGCCAGAAGGAGCTCTAAGAAGAGAAGTCTCCTACCAATACTGTCTCTATATATGTGCATCTCACTCCAACCAAGGCTGCAGAGAATGCTGATATAAGACCAGCACAGGCCTTCATATAGGTAAAAGCACAGCTGATTAAAATCTCTGGCAATAAAGTAAAACAAATAAGGTGGTTTAATCCAAATTTATCATCTCCTGTTGCAGTAAACTTTCCTTTTAAGCCTACTATCATGGTAAACATCTTATACAAATCTGTACTTCTTCCTTCATACTTTTCATTATAAGAGAACACTGTATGTAATGTTAGGCTATAAGCTGTAATTGGATTACAATGTTATGAACTACTAACGAAGAATTGTAATGAAGTCTCAGGTCTATGCAAAGGAATAAATGGTGCTGCTAAGGAACATTATATTTTCCTTGTGTTTATCTAAAAGCATAGATCTGGTTTCAAGGCAATGTGGGAGATTTTTAAACTTACCCTAAGGAATGTTTCTTCTCAAAAATAAAGTACAGTGGTGAGATAGGTTCATTACACGGTTCTATGTTAAAACAACGAATGGAATAAATTTCAAATGCTCTGATGAGCGAAAACTCATATGATGGATATCGCTATTGTGTGGGGCTGCGCTACTCACACCCCCCCCCCAAAAATATATTCCAACTCCGAGATCGCACTACAGTGAGGAAAGGGCAAACTTTCCGATCTTCACTGTACCACGTTCTCACAATAGCAATATCGATCATATGCGTTTTCGCTCATCGGAGCGTTCAAAATTTATTCCGTTTGTTGTTTTAACATAGACCCCATTACATAGTGCCTTATTCACCTGCAGCAAATCAAGAAGTGTGATAAATTATCGTCTGTTAGACAGGGACTGGATAATTGAATTGTTATTCACAAATTTGCCACTTGCTTGAGTGGCCTAGCCCTTCTTGAAAAAGGAGGTCCAGTCTAAGAGTGGGTATTGGCAAGACATAAATGGTCACAAGACTAAGTAGCAATGTATTTCATATGATTTCTATGATTCCTTTGATAAACCTAATAATGCACAATCATATGCAAATATTTAATAACAATCTTAGATAAATAAATTAAGCTGCACAACAGTTTTCAGTGTTATTTTACATCAGCACAGTCTTTAATAGTAAACTTAGGCAAATAGGCTTCACAATGTTTTAGACATTATAATGGAAATAAAAAGTGAACTATTGTTAAGCATTTCATTTATTATAGGGCAACATTTCAAATTTTTTGGAATAACAGAATGGAGCAACTCTGCCATACTGTACTCACTACTCTGAAGTGACTTTCCCATCTCATCCTGTAGGATGACATCATCCTAAGTGGGATGAGGTTTAGCCATTTCAGTACCTGACATGCTAAAGTACTAAATGGCTAGGAGTTCCACTATGTCAGGAATAGATGAGGAGATTCTATAATGTTCTGTGTTAGTGAGTCTCATTACTTATTTCCATCGTGGAGTAAATTTACTGAAGGACTCCATGAGCCTACTGAGTCTGGCTTAAATTGTCCAGCTCCACAGCTTTACTTGTATAGCTGACCTAGTATTGCAGGCATGAGAGCCCTTTTTGAAGTAGCAGGTCTACCATAGGTATTGCAGTCAGGAGGCCCTCTTACTGTATCAGATCTGCCATACAGGTAGAGCAGCACACGCAGGATGCTGTTCAGAGAATAGGAGCTCCAACTGGAATGCAGACAAGTGAATGCAAGCATGACGGTCAGTACAGCCATCATATCTGCATTTTCCCCATCCATCTAAAGGGTGGGAATGCAAAGCCACTAGCACACCAAAGAATGAACTTTATTTTTAGCTAAATGGACAGTCAGGGACAGCTTGCAGTACACCAACCTGCCCATGCCAATGGTCCTAGACTTCTTCCACTGGCAACAAAAAATGCAGTACTGCTCCACTTCTATGTGAAACCCAGTACCACAGGAAGCCTGCCTTCCAAAAGCCACTGTCTGCAATACCTAGTCCCATAAACTAATGCAGCTGCAGCCTTGCCAAAATGTCCCATTAAGACCAATGCTCTTCCACAGTAATTCAGCTTTGTACATTTTGATGAATTTTGTCAATGTATGATGACGTCAGGGCTGGCAACTCGGCACGTAAAAATCTTCTGCCAATCATTAGCAGACTGGAGTTCTGCTGTGGCGACCCCTCACCGGGAAAAGCCGAAAGACTCATCATCATGATGAATTAATTTAATGTAGCAAACCTGGTTCACCTTGTAGAATTGGACATAGGGTTCTTGACATTCCTGTTAATATAATGAATGAGAACAGGAGCCCTGCTATTTCAAAAATAGGTATGGAGTAGTATGTGCAAGTCCCTTTGCAATACAGATCATAACCTCCATTGCAATTAACCCCAAGGGAAAATGACCAGTACAGATAAATACAAGAACATAGAAATCCATGACCAAACGCATAAAGGAACCTGTCATTAGGACTATGTCAAAACAGTTTTGTGTGTGTGTGTGTGTGTGTGTGTGTGTGTGTGTGTGTGTGTGTGTGTGTGTGTGTGTGTGTGTGTGTGTGTGTGTGTCTATATATGTACCGGCATGTACAAAACACTCATAAACTTCTGTTTATAAACACATCTTGAGCAGTATGTAACTTTCCTATAAATAACACTGGAATGCTTCAGCACACTAGCTCAAGAATGTGCAACACAGGGCTTTAATGTTGCACTCAAGCAACAAGTCAACCACTATACATGGACACATTTTGCTCTGAAATTCTATAAGGTGTTTGGAATGGGGTAGTATGCTGCTCCACTCTTTTACCACATACTCAATTCCTTAAACAAGGCTACTCCCATTCCTTAATTTACATATGTCAGTGAGAATTAGTGGAGACCTACACCCGATTTCCCAAAAGGTGAAGCAAGTTCTCAGCTCTGCAAGACTTTGACATTTTACATTTATGATGCATACTGGTGTAAAAGTCTGAAGCAGCAGAGTAACCCACTGAAATCAGTGGGATGTTGTAGAGTGGTACTGCCAACAGTAAATGGTAAGAATCCACACTACCTGCAGAATTAAGTCTCATTTGAGCTGTACTGCTAGAAGGGAGGAGCCATGGGAGGAGCCACCAAGAACCACAACAATAGCAGTGGTGCAGTTTGTCAATCTTTCCTGTTTTACAGTGGGAGCATCTCAAAAATGTCACTTCACCCCAACTCATAAAGTGAATTCATGCATGCTTGATGGCCTTTTTACCTCTCACATCTGTCATAAAGTTGTTTTTGCTTATGCAACAGTATATCAAAGACGTACAACTCCACATGTATGTTTGCAATGGCATCCCAAACAAATTGAGTGACTGCCATATGTGTGCTGACCTACAGGTGGACCTGTGGTGCCAGATGGATTGGGTACACTTGGCAGATCTATCAAAGTCTCAGTCGAGATTGGATTATGCAAGAAATGAGAAATGAGAGCCATTATTTTAGAATGTTTCAAGACACATTACCAGAGAATGCTTCAGAATCGCATCGCACACTCTTGACACAAAGGGATTTAGTTCTCAGCACTGGGAGGTGGTGTGTAGGGTACAGCGTACCCTGTGGTATATTTGTCATACTGAAGTGGGGTTGGAATTCAGAAGTGTGGTAGTACTGCAGGATAGTAGATATTCTCTGCTATGCTAGTCGATTCTTTTAAAATCTAGCACTTGATACTATTTCACCTTGTAGGCATGTCATAAGGTTAAGATGGCTTATGTTATGAAATATTTAGCCTAACAATGAGGTAAGAATGTTTCAACTGCTAGGTCAGGTGCTACATAAGGATGCTGTTTTGCTGTTCTTTTATTCAGTCATTCACCATTATTCACGTACATTTCTGTAATGTAAGAAATCATTTCATGTGCTTGTGTTTATTAATACATTTTGGATGAAATTAATGTCACAGATAAGTAATTTTAATCAAGTTATACTGCACTGCATTTGCACTTGTGTGCATTAGCTTATTATTGCTTTATGTGGTCTGTTGTTTAGACCCTGTTTCATAGGTTCATTGGTTCATAGGTGCATACTAGGCTAATGGCCCTGGAGCCTTTACAAGCCTAGCCCCTAGGATTAACCTGGCATCGTACCACCCGACCTTAGTTCCCAGTGCCTCTGTGGAGTAGTGCCATGGGAGTGATCCCCGGGGTGAACTTTTTATTTCCCATCCACTCATCAAGATTTCTCTTGAAGAGGGCTAGTGAGGTGTTCTTTTTGACATGTATGCGAAGTCTATTAAATAGCATGGGCAGTCTCTGGGTTATGAACCTGTTCTGCCGGCATGTTCTGTTGATTGTGGTAGGAACAAGCATTTTAAATCTTGATGACAACACATTCAATATATTTGATATATTGTGCCTTAAGTTTCATTCTGCTAGGGTACACTCCTCTTGTTTTAACTTATTTGAAATAAAAGACTTCTTGGCACTGTGGAAGCTATTAACCTTAAGTGCTTTTGCAGAACAGGCACTAGGGTTCCTTTGGGTCTAAGCATTAAAAGAGTGCTCACCTTCACCCTCCCATCTTTTCCACTCCATTTTTAAGATAATCAATAGTTACAGTCTCAATGCCAGACACAAACAGCTGCAACATTAGCTAAAAAGAGAATCTCCTGTCCTTATTTTTTTTTCATGTACGATACGACAACCTTTTATTTATTTATTTATTTATTTATTTATTTATTTCAAGTAGCTTTTTGGTGTCTAACTCATATGTTCCATATTGCTCTGGTACTCTCAGGCACATCATTATGTACCACTATCATAGGCTGAGAAGACTACCATAATAACTGCTGTTTTATACCTGTATGGAAGGTCTGTGAAACTGATTTACAAGCATACAAATACTAACTTGTACTGACAGACATTGTGAAATTGCCCTAATTTGCAGAACTCAGAAACTAAGATTGTTAGGTTATTGAAACAACAAAATATAACCATCAAAATATTTTGCTGCTGCACCCTGAATATAACTTCACTGATTAAATGCAGTAAAGTAATATATTGTAGTTCATAACTATCATTCGGGTCAGTCCAGTTTTCATCAGGTTAGGGAGAAAATGGTTTGGATACTCTTTGTCATTCATGTAATTAGAGGAAGGACCCTACACTGTTGTTTTCCTCTGCTAGTTCATGGTCTATCTTTGCTTCTCATTCAATAACATACTTCTTTCTTTGTTAAAACCTGCAAAAGGTCCATCCCTTTATGACCTGCAAATTTAAGAGCATTACCGCAGTACAGTATTACCCTTTAAATCAGACGGGTAGTTCTATAGTTTTTTAGCATGATACCTGTGCTTATGTTTGACATTATGGGTGGCCACGGCGGTGCAGCAGCAGTTAGAGTTGCCACCTCACAGCAAGAGGTTCTCCGGTTCGATCCTCGGTTGGGATGCCTTCTGTGCGTCCTCCCTGTGGTCGCGTGGGTTTCCTCCAGGTGCTCTGGTTTCCTCCCAAAGACATGCTATAGGTGGATTTGACACTCTAAATTGGCTGTAGGTGTAAGTGCATGCATGTGTGCCTTCTGTGGAAGGTTGGGCATCGGGCTGGCAACTCGACACCGTAAAACTCCACTGCTAATCATGAGCGGACAGGTGACCTGCTGTGGCGACCCCTAAATGGGAAAAGACGAAAGAAGAAGAAGAAGAAGACCTTAAAGAGACAGAAGGGAGAAAGGAGAGATGTGGAAAGAGGAAAATAAGAAGGAAGAAGTGGAGATGTTGAGCATTACTCAAGTAAAACAAAAATATTTACATGCATCGTTATACTATATTTAAATGGATTATGTTGCACTAAACTCAGCACTGACACAACAAAATAATTAGATGACAGCATGCCATTTATATGTGTTTTTGAATGATTATTTATTTATTATTTATTATTATTTGTTTATTTACATTTGTATATAAAATAAATAAATAAAATAATTAGATTACAGCATGCCATTTATATGTGTTTTTGAATGATGAGGATGTTTTCACCAAATCAGCACCAGCATTACCATTTTACAAATGAAAAGCACAACTGAACAAGAGTTCTGTGACAGAATGTCTCTTTGTAGTATGCAGTGTGAGAGGGGACTTGAACTGAGAAGAACAGATAACTGGTTGTTAACAGCTGCAGTGGCTGGAGGCACTTCTCTTCACTCAAATAAAGAGAAACAAGAAACAGCTTACAGCCATGATACTGTTCCTCCTAGGTGGTGTGGACACACATTGGCTGTACAGAGTATGCAGCAAACATGACATGAGTACTGAAGAGCTCTTAAGTGTACGCTCTCATGAAATAATTGATGTTAATCTTCATTCATTCCTTACTGATGGGTTATTGGTTCTGTCCTCGGAACCGAGCCGGCCAATATCAAGCTTGTGTCAGTCAAAAACTCTCGAGACAAGGTCCTACCCAGAATGCTCTGCTCCCTGTTACCTCAGATCTCATTTGCCATATTGCTGTCCAGCCGTGTCAAGCCACTCTCTCAGCTAAGTGTCTAATTTTTTGAAAGTTTATATATTGTTATTACTCTAAATTTTTCTCAAAAGTTTATTCTGATATTCTCCTACCCTATCGCACACTTGAGACTCTCTCCCTCTAGTCTTTTCCCTTTATTACCCCCTTTTCTTACCTTGTGATAATTCTCCATTACCATCGTTGGTAATTCTTCTTTTTCTTCCTTTACCCTTTTTGTTGGGTAGCCCTTATTCTTCCTTTTGGTACTGTGCTTCTTCTCCACACCAGTTATGTTGGATAACAAAAGTAGCTTTGGTTTCAAGCACTGCAAGGATTGCAGCCATAAGTTACTGCTTTCCAGTGGTCATGACTTATGTGTCTTCTGTCTTAATGTCTCCCACTTGACTGTGGATCCTCTGTGTGGCATTTGTAAAAAATTCTCTACCAGGACTCTCAACGAGAGGAAGAATAAGTTAATTTTGAAAGGTCTCCTCAAGTCTCCTTTCTCTGAGGCTATTTCTGGGTCAGAGGGCTCACCTCCTCCTGTTAAACCCCGCAAAAGGCATTCTTCTTCTTTTTCAGTGAATTCACTCCCTTCTTCTTCCTGTGGAGATCATAGGGAGTCGACTCACAAGAAGGTGAAAGTGATTACTACTCCAGCACTGCCCACTGTGACCCTGTTGGCTCCAGGCTTGGCACCGCTCCAAATTATTCTGACTACAGCCATGTCTCCTTTATCGATACCGGCACCAGAGTTCCTGGTGCAGACAACTATGGTTTCAATAGTTCTGTCGCAACCTCTAACGGCACCCTCAATACAGGTTCAGTCCACTTTGGCACCATTGGTACAGTCACCTTCGGCTCCAAGTATGACTCTTCTGTACTCCACGGTGCAGACTTTTTCAACACTGACATGTGCTTCAATGCAGTCCTTCATGGCACTGTCCTTATTGCTGGTGCAGACACTTTCCACTACGGCACCGTACCCTTCGGGACAGACCTTTGCCTTTACGGTGCAGACACCTTCAACTACTACGGCGCTGACATCTTCGGTGCAGACTTCCTTGACATAAGACATAAAAGGGAAAATAAATTTATTGCCACACATTTTAGTGTTTATCATAATAGTGATGCTTCATTTTTAACAGGAACAGTTTTAGAAAGTGTGAAATGTCTTTGTAATGATGAAAATGCTTTGAAATATAACTTACAATATAAGGAAAGTATTTTTATTTTGAAATACAATACAATGACACCCTGTGGACTGAATAATGAAATAAACTGGAGGTGTCTGCTTTAAAACTTTTTTGAATATAATTGTTTAATTAATTGCTATGAGTATATATATATATATATATATATATATCCATTCTTTCAGTGAGAATGTATACTCTTGAAAGGTGGTTACACCGAGGCGCTGGAGAATAAAGAATTTGCTTTTGGATTTGACTTTGGTTCCTGTTTTTTTATTCCTGACTTCTGAAGATTTTGCTGTTTTGGTATTGTTTTGGATCAGAGTTGTTTCTATCTGAAGGTGTGTGGAGTGGAGTTTGTGTAATTGACAGATTAAGGAAGCGTGTGTTTGCTTCATCAGCCTTCGGCGTAAGGTCTTTGAAATATTTGGCACATTTGTCCAGGCTTCAGCGAGATCTTATCAACCAGCTCTCTGAAACCTTGGCAGGAGCTATTTCTGACAATGTCCGTGATAATGTGGCTTCTCAGATTGCCACCCTAGAGTCTATTTCCAACTCTTCCACTTGTGACTTCAGGGATTCCAGGCATTTCCATATCTAGACAACTGGCTCCTCATCACCCCCACAAAGTGTCTACTGGAAGAAGCCCTGCAGTATACTCTCTTAACAGCTTGAAACCTGGGAATCACTATAAACTGGGAGAAATCCAACACAACCCCAACTCAGTCTTTGGAATTTATAGGGGTACTGTTGGATATAAAAAATTGCACAGCATCACTTCCAGAACACAGACTTCAGAGAATAAGAAAACAAGTTCAACCGCTGATCTGTCACCACAAATCCCCAGCTCGATCTATATCCAGCTATTGGGGTCAATGGCATCCTCGATTACCATTGTTCTTCTATCCAGATTCCACATGAGGCTCCTTCAACGGCTACTTCTCACTCAGTGGTATCCTCTACAACATCCTTTGTCTTTTCAGATAAGTATAACTCAGAGATGTAAGCAAGATTTACTCTGGTGGAAATCTCGAAATCCCCAACAATGGTCTCACCCTTTTAATCCCCACCAACCGATAGCCACAGTAACCATGGATGCCTCCCTGATGGGGTGAGGGGGCTATGTCAGGGAAACTCATTCCAAGGCACCTGGTCAGAGACAGAGGCCCTTTTGCATATCAGTATCCTGGAACTGAGGGCAGTGCTTCTAGCATTGCAAGAATTTTGCTGCATCCTTCTGTCAGGGACTATTGCAATCCAATCAGACAACATGTCAGTGGTCTGGTACATCAACAAACAAGGGGGCACCAAATCTTACCCATTATGCCAAGAGGCCTTGAGAATATGGCAATGGGTGACAGCTTACAACTGCTTTCTGTTTGCAACACACATTTCCAGGAGCTCCAAGGTGATAGCAGACAAATTGAGCAGGTGCATTCTGCAGCCTCACAAGTGCTCAACCCTCTGATAGCGGCAAACATCTTCAACTGCTGGGGTCAGCCTTGCTGCGACCTATTTGCCTCCCAAACCAACTACAAGTGCAGCAACTACTTTGCCCTGATCCCCCCTCGAGGACATTCACCAAGAGATGCTCTAGTCCATGCTTGGCCCTTGGGTCTACTTTATGCTTCTCCTCTTCCTCTCATCTCTCAATTTCTAGAAAGCACGACAGTTGAAGAGCAAAGTGATCCTAATTGCTCCATATTGGCCTTGACAAGTCTGGTTTCCCTTCCTCTGGCCTCACCTGCTAGATCAACTGTGGATCCTCAATCCATCCCCAATGTTGATCCCCCATTCACAGGGTCTGATTCATCCCAATATAACAACCCTGAAACTGCCAGCTTGGTTTCTCCACTTCCAATGATTGCCAGGCATGAAAACCTTTCGTCCCCTGTGCACAATATTCTTATTGCATCTCATAAATTGTCCACCAGACTGGTCTATCTTAACAAATGGAAAAGGTTCTCTCTATGGGCAACAAATAAACAATTAGACCCCTTGTCAGCCCCAATCTCGGTGGTATTGGATTACTTATCGCATCTTTTCTATTCTGTGGTGTCTGCCTTTACTATCTGTGTACATTTAGCTGTCATCTCAAATTTTCATATTGGATTTCAAGATTCTTCATTTATGTCACTAAACACCGAAAATGTGATGAGAGAGTTAGGGACACAGGTAGACAGTGATCTCACCTTCGATAACCACATTGCCACAACAGTCAGGAAATCCTTCTATGTGGCACACCTCATCACTAAGGGCTTTTCATCCAGAAAAAAAGGAGGTCATTGTCTCACTGTACTCATCCCTCATTAGACCCATTATGGAGTGCAACATCCCATTTGGTATGCATCTCACAAGACATCTAAGGCCTCAGAAATACCTCACTAAAAGAATCACAGGCCTAAAGTAGATGCCCTATGCTGACCATCTAAAAAAGCTCCAGCTATACTCTGTGGCATATCGTCTACTCAGAGGTGATCTCTGCTTAACATACAAGGCCATTTCAAACCCAGTGCTGTTGGACATGCTACACTTAAAGAAATCCCAATCCCTCAGAGCCACACGCTCCAGGGATCTAAAACTTGTCATCACAATTAACAAAACATGCTGGAGGGATAGGTTCTTGACCCAGAGACTCCCCAGACTCTGGAATAGACTGCCCATACATGTCAATCAGAGTGCCTCCTTGGCCCTCTTCAAAAGAAACCTTGATGATTGGATGAGAGATAGGAAATTCACTCCAGGGATCACGTCAGTCGCCCTGCTAGACAGGGGTCCAGGGAAGTAAATATTGTGGGAAGAAATATCCAGGTAATTGTTATGGTTAGGCTTGTATAGGCCCTAGGGCCGATAGCCTAGTACCATCCTATGAACCTATGAACCTATGAACCTATGAAAGGGGTTATCTACATAAAACCTCCCTTTAGAGAACCCATACAACCTTGGGATTTGGCTTAAGTTCTGCAAGCTCTAACAGCTCCCCCCTTTGAACCTGCATCTTCATGTGATGTAACATATCTCTCTTGGAAAACTTGATTGCAATCACATCGGCCAGGTAGGTGTCAGAACTCCAGGCCTTATGCATCAAACCTCCCTATCTTATCTTCCATAAGGATAGGTTATCACTGAGAACTAATTCTACCTTTTTACCAAAAGTGGTGTCTGAGCAATCTATCAATCAGTCTATTGACCTTCCAGTTTCTTTCCTAACCATTCTAACAAGGGAGAGTATTGCCTGCATTCCTTGGATGTTCATAGGCAATTACAATTTTATTTGGACAGAACAAAATCTACCCGTAAACCAGGCCAACTATTTCTGGCTTTTTCTGGACCTAGACAGCATCATCCTGTATCAAACGTTACACTGGCTTCATGGTTGAGAAATTGTATAACTTTTATCTACAACAAAAACAATGTCACCTTGCCTCACAGAGTGAAAGCACATTCTACAAGGTCTATGGCAACTTCAGCAGCTTTCCATACTAAGGCTTCCCTCTATGATATTTGCTCAGCTGCAACTTGGGCCAAACCTCATACTTTTATTTTTCATTACAAATTGGACTTGGCCTCCAGAGGTAGAGCTTCCTTTGGCTCCATGGTGCTCAGGAATGTCTTTCCATGAGGGCCACCCAGGAATACAGGTAGCTGGGGACTCTGTCCCATCAGTAAGGAATGAACGAAGATTAACAACATCAGATAAAGAAGTTATGTCTTACCATAATGTTCCATCTGTGTTGTTGATCTCCGTTCATTCATTACTTCCTACCCTCCATCCCCCATCTGGAGTTTCTTGGTTGATTTCATGTACTCCTTTCTGGTAGTTCTGTTATGACCAGAGGTAGCCTCTACTTTTATCTATCAACTTGCAAACTCGATCTGAGGTAACAGGGAGCAGAGCAATCTGGTTAGGACCTTGGCTCGAGAGTTTTTGGCTGATGTGAGCTTGATATTGGCCGGCCCGGTTCCGAGGATGGAACTGATAACCCATCAGTAATGAATGAACAAAGATCAACAACACAGATGGAACATTATGGTAAGACATAACTTCTTTTTACATTAACATACTCTAAGTGTACACACAACGTTTGATAACAATAATACATGGCACAGTTTATCAATACTATAGTGAATTGCAAATTAAAAAAAATGCTAGATATATTTGTTCTAAGTGTGTTAGATTTGGTTGCCTGGCCCTTGCATGTTATATTAATACAACACACTGTGTTTAGTGCATAATCAAAAACATCCTTCCCATTTAATACTGAAAACAAACAGATGTTTTGACATGCTGCTCCTACTTGGCATATGAGTGCTGCTCTAACATCCAACATCTGGCCTACATAATAATGTGACAGCAAAACAACTGATATTGCTCTGTCTTTACAGAATACTGTATGTTGACAGAGAGGGTTGATGTAATAGCCTAGACACACTGACACTAACCACGGGAGTACATTTTGAAGTCATTATCACTCCTAAATAAAAATGAATATATCAGCCTATCAGCACTTCTGTGTGTTCTTCACCTTGCATCACTTTGTATTGCATTTCTTACACTGAAGTGACTTGCTGTAACACTTTGCCTGTGGACAAATAAAAATTATGCCATATAGCTCATAAGAAGAGCAAACATGCAATTTTAAGAAATGATTGCATGAAAATGTAACACATCAGTTGGTTTACTTAAAAATACTTGTGTAAGATGGATATGGGTATTGTTAGATTGCCGAAAGCTACAATGGAGATACAGTAAGCAGATGGAACTATAATTGTCGTAAGACTTTGTAATATGAAATAGAGTATAAAGGATTAGTCCAGATAAAATCACTTTTGCTAGCAGATCTAGGAGACTGTCTCTTTTTGATACCCTCACTGTGGGAGGAATAAAGACACCGTATTGAAGTTTCCAGTAGTCTATTATGTTAAGCAAGTAAATCAAAACTAGCAAAATACTAACCCAAATAAGACAGATGATACATCTAATGAGGGTTTTTTTTAACTCAGTCCTCAAGACCCCCTAGGAGAGATACCAGGACCAGGGGAGGGGATGGAAGAAAAACAGCTGGAACAGATAAGTCTTCCTTTTATCAACAGTACCCCTGATGGGGAGATACATGTAACACATGGAGGCATGGAAGTATACTACACTCCTACAAGGGGTTTAACGTCTATGTCTGTGTATATATACATATATAATGTGTATGTGTGTGTGCATATGTGTGTATATATATATATATATATAAAATAAAACGATAAAAGTCAACAAGTCCACCAGGCTGACCGACTGAAAAAAAAAAAGTTTAATGAGAGT
>NC_056725.1:126578671-126713671 GCF_019279795.1 Protopterus annectens | reverse complement strand
GTCATTATCTGTCAGCCTGAGAAGACATGGTCGACAGACCACACTGCTTTGTCAGAGATGGCCTTCACCTGTCTCATTAAGGCTTTTGGATACTGGCAAAGATGTTTGCCTCCCCCATAGTGCCTTTTTTAGGCTATGTTAAAAAAACGTCTGATGTAAAGAAATCCACCAGAGACAAACTCAAGGTCATGTTGCTTAATGCTAGATGCCTAAAAGGAAAATGCACTTCCTGAAAGCATTCCTTACCTTGGAAGATGCTGATGTCTGTGCAGTCAGTGAGACTCAGATCAAGGCTGCAGACAGCACCCCGGCCATACAAGGCTACAATGCCTTTCACACATTCAGACCCCAAAACGAGAGTGAAAGCATCAAAGGTGGAGGTGTATTCATATTCATTAAATCCAAATACGCCTCGAGACTAGAAAACAGTAAGTCTCTGTTGAGCTACTGCAGGTTCAAATAACTATAGGTACAATACTCTACTGCATCACAGCTAGCTACAGGTCCCCACAATGAACCAGAAGAAGCACACCATCTACCTGGACTTGCCAGAGTCGCTCAATATTCAGCCATACACCTTGATCATGGGAGATTTCAGCTATCTTTCAATCTATTGGGTGACTTACTTGAGTACTAACACGATTACTCTGATGTTCCTGGACTTTGTCAATTCAAATGCCCTGTGACAGTTAGTCTGCACACCTACAAGGGGCTCAAATGTCGTAGACCTAGTACAAATAAAAAAACGGGGGTCTACCCCTGTTGTGTTGCCCTCCCTGGTAAAATCAGACAATAAATCTGTCTCGTTTGAAGTAAAGATCAAACCTGACTACCCCCAGGAGCAAAAAAAAAAAAAAAAGAAAAATTTCTCCAAAACAAAGTATAACTTACCAAGTGATGGTATAAAAAGTTTCAAAGCCCCTACTAACAAACAACAATGATTCCTATGCAGAGGAGTACACAAACTCCATATATAGCCACTTAAACAAATGTATTGACTCGGCTGTACCTGACAGGTCCAAAACCATAGCCTCTTGAAAAAACAAGCTATACTGGTGGACCACAAGTATAAATAAGTTATACAATAAAAGAAAGTAACTGATATCTAAGATCAAGAGGGAGCTTACTGAGGAAGAATACCCCCCACAGCTTAAACAAGCAAATCAGATATTTTGTAAAGTCCTCTAACGCTAGTTACGAGACTAAATTAGCATCCCTAGCTAAAGAGAATCATAAGGCATTCTTTAGCTACATCTGAAACCTAAAAGGGAACACCCAGCTGTGTGACAAATGTTTAGTGGATGGTACCACTCACACTGGCCCTGAGGAAATTGCCAGCCTGCCAGCTGACAGATTTGGCAATAATTTCACCCCCCCCCTGTCACCACCAACCATACCCCAGATCATTCCTGACACCAGCCCTCTATCGAGTATCTCCAAAGAACAGGTTATACAAGTGCTCTCCAAGGCCAAAAACATGCCCTCTATGGGACCAGATAACATCCCAGGCTACTTACTAAACACTCTAAAACAAGACCTAGCAGAACCACGTGGCACTCTTTTTAACCCTAGCATGAGCCCTGGCTTCATTCCAGTGTAATGGACAACAGCAACAGCAATCCCCTTGAACAAAGGGTGCCAATCAACAGACCCTGCGAGCTATAGACCCTTTAGCCTAACCAACCTTATTTGCAAGGTCATGGAAAGAATCATCATGGACCTTATCCACAAGGACATAGACGACCTTCAAACTCTTGGCCCAACCCAGTTTGGTTTCGTCAAGGGCAGATCTTGCTTATTAAACCTGGTGGACTTCTTTGACAATATCACCAAAGACCTGGATTAAAGCAAAGTGGTACATACTGCCTATCTTGATTTAGCCAAGGCTTTTGACACAATTGCCTACTCAGGGATCATTGAGAAACTCTCTCAGCTGGGGATTAACCCATATGTCACTAGATGGGTAGCCAACTGGCTCACTGACAGAACACACACTATCAAAGTTGGGGAGTCCACCTCCACCAGTAGACCAGTTACCAGTGGGATACCACAAGAATCTGTACTGGAACCTCTACTGTTTTGAATCTATTTCTCTGTAGTCCAGGTGAAAGTAGATTGCCTGTGGCTTACCAAGTATGCAGATGACTGCAAACTAAGTGCAATCACAGAGTTCCCCAACGATGCTAACATATTACAGAAGGGGCTGACAGACAAATGACTGGTGCAAAGCCATGGACTAAAATTAAATGCAAAAGTTAGCCTCATTATCCCTTTTGGCAAAGAAGTTGCCCCTGCTAATTATGACATAGATAGCACCCCTCTAAGCTCAAACCCATTGGTGTGAGACTTGGGAACACAGGTTGAGCAATCTAAACTTTGATCACCATTTGTCCATAGTAGTAAAGAAAGCCTTCTACATTGCACATTTTATAGGTAAGGGCATTGTTTCTAAGACTAAGGAGGTTATAACTCCACTGTACTCAACCCTTATCAGACCATTAATTGAATACAATGCTCCCTTCTGTATATACCTCACCAGACATCTGCAGCTACTGGAGACACCACAGAGGTTTTTAATCAAGAGAATCAAGGGCCTTCAACACATGACCTGTATAGAAAGACTGAAAGCCCTGTCACTGTACTCTGTATCAAACAGGCTGCTGAGAGGTGACCTATACCTGGCCCACAGAGCAGTCTCTGACCCTGCCTAATGGAAATACTGCAGATCCACAATTCAAATGGGACAGGAGTCGCTCACTCCAGGGATCTCATCCTAGCCTGTGACATTAATAGAACATGCTGGAGAGACAGCTATATCTCCCAGAGATTGCCAGTCCTCTGGAATAACCTCCTACTTCATGTGAAGCAGAGCTCCTCAATGACCCTATATAAGTGCAACCTTGAAAATTGGATGGGTGACCATAAATTCAGCCCGGGGTGGCACCTATATCCCATGGACAGGGGCAGTCAGTGGTGATCATAGAATCACTCTGCTAACAACGATCATATAACCATTGTCAGTTAGGGTACATGTTTTCTTTTTACATGGCTAGGCTTTTCAAGGCCCTAGGGCCATTAGCCTAGTAACCTCATATGAACCTATGACTAAGGTGGAGCACTGGGAGTAATACTACCCCTAGCCCTAACGTGCATTTTAAAAAGCCCTTCTCATAACACTGCCACTATTCAGACAAATTTGAGCATAGTCAATTTATGTTTAGCATATTGGAAAATAAATTTGTTTCCTTTTTTGATATACTGAGTGCCAATTGTTGTTTGTATGCCATAAAGAATAGTCAACAAATCATGGTGGATGGTTTGCATGTTGACCAAGTGACATGTCAGCTATTCATAATTATATATGTGTATGTATATCCACACACACAGCACTTAGACACATACACACATAATAGGACTTAATATATAGTTGCAGTATTGCAAACTGCAGAGTTGCTAATTTATTATCGCTCATTATTTTGAAATCAAGGTTTCATGATATCCATTCTTTACAGTGCCAATAAATGTTGACAAATGCCGTTTTTCAGATATTGGTCATTTTTCATTCTTTGTTGCCTTGTGATGACTTGGTCATTACCATATCAGCTCACCCTTATATAGGAGTTAAAATGTTTCTCTGCATTTGTTAACAAAGTGCTGTCATAAAGATGTTGTGCTAAAAAGTGGAGCATGCAATATTAATTAAGTACTCTAATTAGCCTGCACTGACATTTCCTATTCCATCCTTGTAACAATATTTTTTTCAGTGTTTAATTCTGTCGTCTCATTATATATTTTTTTACATCCCTTACAAGTTGTGGCAGCTGTCATTTTTCAACTCCTACCCAAATGTTAATTTCATAACTATCTTGCAGATATAGATACTAGATAGGTGATGTGCTGAAAATCCGAGGTGCATAAATGTGATTACATGTCTATGTGTTTTTCATAGAGAAACCTCATTGTTATGCTTCTACAGTAATTAGAAATAATTAATCTGATCAGCTAGGCAGATTGTTTCATGCTGCACCCTCTCCAACCACAGCATGAAAAAGCACAAAAATGTTTACAATAACCATGTTCTAGTATACAATAGGACTGAGTAATCAGTTCAAGAATCTGTAAGGAAGAACATAAGACAATATCAGATACCAATAAATGTAAGAAACAACAATGACTGCATAGTAATTTAATATGCCAAAGCAAGTACAGGCTGCTGTCTTGGATAAGTAGTCCTTGAGCTACCACAAGAAGAAGAAAAGCCTAGTGTGTATTCTAATTTTAGAAGGGAGCCAGCTCCAGATCATCAAGGATTTACTACCAGAATTAATTTTGGGATATGGAATGCTGAGAGCATTTTGAGAACAAGTGGGGGCACATAGCTTCTGCAACTTTTTTATATGGTTTCAATCTGTGTGCAAAAAATAAGAAATGACAGCTTGGGTATGATTTTATGTTAGGCTGTATGTAAGGAGGCCAGTATCCTATCGTGTGTTTTAGTATCTGGCTTATTGGTAAGAGAGAGGTACATGAAACAAAATTTTTTAATAGTGATTGGAATCTTATTTAATTTAGGGTTCACTAGCATCTTTTAGTGGTCCGTTCCTTAAACAGTTTGAGATGAGGCAGAAATAAATAAGCAGACTATTGAAACAATCATTAACTCCAGTGAAACATTTAGGGTATGCTTCTCCTCCTACAATACTTATACTGAAATCTGATTAAACTACGATTTGAGCAGAGATAGTAATTTAGCTGATCAGCAAATAACTTCTTTGGAAAAGCATTTTTTGCATTCCTGTATTGCTATCAGGGTTCAGATTTTTAAATGGCCCATGTTTATCTGCAAATGGCTTTGGGTGATAAGTCTAAGAAAATGTTTTACTTTTGCGGAGTGTTCTGCCTGCAGCACAGGACTACAATTTCCCTACAATTTCCAAGGTTATCCTGCTTTTCACTCTTTTCCTTCTACTCCACTGATTCCACACTTGTAAAACGTACCTCTCAATATTATGTAAAATATGTATATAGCATCTGTCCTTTTTTGAGATAATTTTGCATTATGTTTGTGTTGATTTGTTGGTAGTATTTGTAAGATTTTGTTGCTACTATCTTGAATGTACTGTGTCCAAATATAGTAGTGCCCCCTTATGTTCAAGCTCTACTGCAGGTGATGCTGGATTCCCCCTTGAAGCATGGCTTATTTCACCCCGATAGAATCCAGAGACTATGGCTAAACTTCTCAATAGCATTACACACAACCCCACAACATTATAAAGTGTGGGCTTATCCTGCTCAAAACCTGATTTGACACTGACATATCTGGGTGGTACTCCTTTGCGATTCTGCTATGGACTGTGGAATATACTTATCATCTTGTGTGCTCCATAATATGATAGTTATGAGACAGACTGGATGGCCCTAGGATACTGATAAAATTGTACCCCCTCCACACTAACAGATTGACATAAATATAGACAAGCATGGCCAGGGGGGAAGGTGTATTGACAGCATCATCCATTGAGAGTGTGGTGGAGTAGCAGTAATTGGCAGCCAGGTTGCCACCCCTTAGACAGAGATGGGTGCAGTACCCAGCAGCACTGGCAAAGCAGTAACATCTAGTTCAGTCTGAGTCCTGATGAGCATATAGTCACACTGCAGTGCCAGTGTGCAAAACAGCTCATATATGACATGTGCAGTGTTAATATCAGGCTATGTTGATCAGTGTGTAGTTGTCTACTATGTACTTCAGACATTCCCATATTTACTACACAGAAGCGAGGGTTGGATGGGTCACTAAGGGTCTATGGCCTTCATGGGATCTGTTCATAAGGTGCACTTCCAATATTGGCTTAATGTTAGGGCTCCCCATGATGAGGGGTGACTGAATGCTGTGCATAGACACAGGTAAAAACAGCATACCTCGTCGTCACTATATGAGTATCTTTGATATGTATGCTAGTACCAGTGTGGTGAAACAGACAATACTGTTCATAAATGTAGACATGGAAACTGCATATGCCAAAATAGCCCTTGTAAGACCAATCATTTAATATGCCTTTTTGGATTCCATGTAGCACAGCAATCAGGTCTGTGCTGGATTGAGTTGCAGTAGATTGTGCCTGAAGAATAGTGCAGTGCATCTGCTGACTTTTCCTATATGACACTCACATGTCGGGGTGAACTGTGATACATGGTGATGTTGGAGAACCATGTAAGTCTATAGAATACTGAGTACATCCACTTCAGACACAGTGTGCTTATCTGCTTCAGCAGCTGGTGGTTGGAGCCATGAGGGAATCGCTTAACCACTGGGGGACGGTGAGTGCTTAGACTGTACATTCTCATGTTCATTTCTGGGTGAGGCAGCATCTTCAATCTGTACTGTGGAATGTTGCCCATCTAGGATAGAGAAAATCAGTGCCTTTGTGTAATCATATTCTGACTCAGGTATCTGTGTTTCATCATCATCATCATTATCATCAGTCCCTGCACAGGTATGAATGTCAGCCTGTTTTCATGCCACTGATTCTACAGGTGACACCCCTGAGTGCCCTGTATTGTGAATTCACATCAGAAGACACTCTGCCAAAACTGTTCATCCAAGGCATGTCCTTATGAGATGTTCCATACCATCCCAACCTATCTCTGCTGCTATCTAGTCAGGAACTACTACTGGATGTGCCTGTAACAAAACATAGACAATTATTGTTGTCAACAGGCAGTCCTTGTGTACAGAGCTGCTATAGAGAAATTTGTTGAAAGTGGTACTAAACTAGCACATCATCCACAAAGATTCACATTCTGATGTCAGTGTCCACTCCTCCAGGGATAATCCCAGAACAGGTGTTACCCTACAGGAACAACAAAAAATCCACTATTTCTCTAATCCTGTGGCTCCTAGCTGCCCCCATGGCTGTCTGCTAGTAACACATTTATGACACTGCTGTAACGTGCGATTAGTCCCCCTCATGGCATTTATATTATGAGCCACTGTCTAACACACATGGTCCTGAAAATGCCGGTCAGAACCCTTCTCTCCAAAAGGCAGTGTCCCTGTTTACTATATTCTATATAACGGGACTTCATTTCCAGCAGGGCTTAAATTGTCCAGCATCTGCTATGCAGCTCACCTTCAGATTCCTGCATGTCCAGATACATGCAGAGACCTGCGAACACATGACACAGAGCTATAGACTGTAAAATACTGGGATTGGTAGGATGGTAGCTACAGGCAGAGGTAACCCAGTTAGCCATACTTAAATCACTAGTGTAGCTGTGATGGTACCCTGTGTGACAGCTGTAGGGACAGTTATGAGAATACTGTATGTGTACCTGTGAACACATATGTGTAGGGTAAGGAAATCATCACTGCTGTTGGAACTAGGGAATACCTTAGCAAATGCCAGTGATATAGCTCTGTTCTATTACAGTGTTGCAGTAAATGTATGCAGACATACTGTATGATTGCTGTATTTGCCACAGTAGGCAACATATGGATTACATAGTCCATAAGATCCCATTAATAATCACAGGCATGTACAGGATAAGGTTGTGCTGATATTGTGGCCTAACTTGTTTCTAGTACAATACATGAACAAAAAATACATACTAGTACACCCGTTCCTATTGGTAACTCTTTCTAATATGAATTGCAGTGTAAGGTTGTACATCAAAAACAGCTTACCATAGACTTTCAGAGTAATGTGGGCCTCCTCATTCTGCCAGACTAGCTGTATATCCTAATAAAGCTACTGTTCATCCTTACATGCTGCCCAGGTATGCAGGCCAACTTCTCAAATATGTATAGCAATGTCCCCTTTTGGCATCTCCCAGATCAGAGTTAAAAAAAGTTCTCTCAGACTTACCAAGTACAGCTGAAGAACAAAGTAGAAAAAAAGGATTTGTTATTATAATGAGCAACTGTCTTTCAGTAACCCCCTTTCCAATCCAATGCTGAGGAACTAAAACCTCAACAAATAATGAATATGCATACATCACAACTCTTTTCTGCTTTGCATGATAACATTTTACAGCGTGCTTAAAAATAGTAAAAAGAGTTGCAACAGCCCCATGCTACGAGGATGTGACTACTTAATGACTACCACTACTGCTTTTTTGCTTTCAGAGGATAATTGATACCATACCTCTCAACCTCTTATCACAAGAAATCTGGACAAAGGCATAAACAATGTGGGGAAAAGGCCCCAGCATGTGGGAAAATTTTAATATTACTTATAAACTTGGAAGTTGCTAGAATGAAATGTATTGTGTTAACATACATTTTTCTGAAGAATATGAAGTCAGAAACTCAGTTTTATTTTATATAATGACTTCAGTCTTCAGTGATTTGCCAGGAAACCACACATTTTATGGAACCGACTGGAAATATTAGGCAAAAATCTGAAAAGCCTCTGAAAATCTGACCAGTTGAGAGGTATGATTGGCACCTCTTATAGTTAAACCCTCTAACAGCTTGCATCCAGAGCAGCCACCCCCTTTGCTCTGCCTTGCAATGACTTTGAGTGCCATTCCAAAAGTTTATATCTGTTTACAAGATACATAGGTAAGAATCCCTATGAACTGCTTCATTTTACTGCTGAACATCTGCAACTTAAAGCATAGCTTGCTGCTACTACCCTCTGACAGCGTCTGGTAATGTGCTCATACTGGAGAATTGAGTGAGTGTGCTCATTGTGGTATTTTATAGCTACTTGTACTACTAGCAATTCAGAAATCAGGCAGTAATGAGTCATAGGCTAGCATTTTGCTCTGCATGAAAGTGACACTATTTTCATGGGAGAATGAGGAGAATTACATTTTTTAACTCCTGATGGACAGCACCTGCATGGTGCATGTATGAGAGCAAGACTGTGCTCTGCCTCCAGCACAGAGATTTCAAGGAGGGCCCCTGTGGTGATGCATTCAAAAATGTTGATGTCCAGTATTTATAAGGCTGAGGAGTTGTCCTCAGCCATAGACATCATCAGCATGACCAAACAATACATGCATCAGTATGATGATCTGCAACATCATATCCTGATGATGTCCATGTACAGGAAACAGAGGTCATGCATTTCACTCAGAATGTTATAGGAAATGGACAGACATGTATTGTTCAAATTTCTTATTTATTCTTTTATCCTGTTTGAGGTTTGATATTGTTGCTTCTGCTAGGAAGAGCTTGTCAAGGTCAGTTTAAAAATATGTGCGAGCTTCTGTCTTTATCTTGCATGTCAGGTGAAGTGGAGTTGATAGTCGTTGTGGTTATGCTAGTGGTGGTGCTGGTGGTGGGGCTTGTGATGATGGTTACACAATGCAATATGCCTAGTACAGTTAGTGTGTTGTTTCTGCAGGGCTTCTTGGATGGGATTATATACAAATCAGAGTAGAAAGCAATTGCCTTGTTAGGGTTTAGATTATATTATTGGTCATAATGCAGTGGAACCATGCCTCATCTCTCTGGTAATGCTTAAGGGCTTTCCTGAATTGTAGTAGATCAGGGAAGTTCCTAATAGAAGGATGGGGTTACTTATCACTTCTCATTGTGTCTTTTATCTGCAGTCATGGATGACAGATTTGCTCAACAGGCACTTCCAATGCATCCTACCCCCGCCAGGGCTGTGTCTGAGGAACATGAGGGTAATGAGTCTGGGATTGTTTTGCCAGAGTGTGGTTTTGGCCTTCACAGTCAGGTAGCCCTCTTCCATTGCCTAAGGTCTCCCAGCCACAGCTGAAGTAAGAGATGGAGGCTTTGGTGGCGACACCTGTCGAAAGATACTTGGTCCATATAGAAAGCCTTCTGGTGCAGATTGCAAATTCATCATCTGCAGTCAGGTTACTAGGGGGAGAGTGTGTCCCATGCTAAAAGCCATTCTGATATTTTGCATTTTGATCTGTCCCTGTAATGAAGTCATACCACTTGCTTGGGAGTGTTGCATGTTTTGGTTTGGATATTTAAAGCTCCATATGCTGCCTCACAGTACCACTTAGTTAAAGAAGGCTTGCAGAGATGTGCAGTGTATCTTTATGAAACCTGGCCTTCATGTTTTTTGCTTGTCTGCTTGTTTTTGCTGCTTAAATTTGTAGTTGATATCATTAACAAAAAGTTACTTACACTTCTTCAAATGTAGGTTGATTTCTCTTTGTTACTGACAATGGCACTTATGTTGTTGAATTTAATTCATTTCCCTTGTTGAAATGCAAAATACAGATTATTGCTTTTCTACTAACACATAATATACAGCTCAAATGCAAGCAAAATGCATGTGCAGTTTATCATCATCCATAAGAACAATTGTCTTATATTTGGCCAAATCTGTAAAAACGCCTCCAATGATATATCAGGTATGAGCTAAAGATCATGTATTACTTTGTCAATTCAGATACAGGGAACATTGTTTATAAACACTTTCCCTTATTGTTCTTCACTGTCCTACTTGATTTTTATATACCTCTTTACTCATAGTGTATAAAATTAGTTTTGCTTACTAAGTAAATTAAAGATCAAAACAATATCATACTCATTAGGGTTTTACAGCATTCAGCAGTCAAATATTTAATCTATTCCACCTGAATACTGGTCATTTCTTACTAAGCCTCATAAATTGGTATGTGAAAAAGGCAGTCCGTCTAAATCTTTCCTTTCTTGAGTGTTTCCATTTGTCACCTCTCCTCTGATACCGTTTGTCTGCACTGTTTCTTAGTATTATAAAGAAAAACCCTAATGTTCTATAAAGTAAGGCAGGACATCCTGACAACATTACTAAGCAGATATCAGATTTGCACTGCAGGTTTTGCTTTGGTATACAGTATAACAGAAGCAATAGCCCAGTGTTTCCCAATTTAAAAATGGCAGTAGTTCTCCTACTAGTTATTAGACATATGTAAAAAAAGTATGTTGTGTTAGTTCTCACAATACAGTGGCCTGACTAATTGAGAAACTTGCAGTGGACCATATTTAAGTGGCTGTCCAAATCTACTCTTCGGTGCTAAATCTAGCTGATCTGACTAGAGTGAGATTGTTTGTAGACTCATCTGGACAGGATCCGCTGACCACCAGGAAACTGTATCTCCTAGACCGGATCAGCTGAAATTATAGATATGGGAGGAAATACAGAAGAACAGGGAGCTTAGGTGACTGGGGGTGGCGACAACATGTGTCCTGATAGACTTGCGTATAACACTTGCTTGTGGGACACAGATTTTCTATAAGGACTATCATGAGGCATATTTGTTTTGCTTGGGTGCTTCTCATGACCATATGTCATGCCCTGTTTGTTAGGCGTTTGTCCCTAAAACTAATTTTTTCTCCTCCTTATCTATCAACCTAGAAAACCAGCATCTTAAATTGTTGGTGCAGGGTATGATGGCAGAATCATCCTGGCCAGATGGTCAGTTGTCTGTAAAAGAAGAAGGCCAAAAACGTTATGTTGGATTTTACTGCTGTACCACATCCACAGACATCTCTGTCGAGGCTGGTGAAAGTCCAGACAATCAGCCGGTTTGGCTGTGAAATTCCTCTGCCATGACCGCTTCATAGGCCAGCATGTTTCTGGATTTTTTTTACATCCTTGGAGGCTCCACAGACATCTGTTTTGGATGTTCGGGGGAAACTGGGCTAATTATTTTTGAGGGACCGAGAGGTATTCCACAGATTCTTGTTAGGGAGGAGATTCCCACCACATTGATTGAGTGTTGCCAGGGGTCCAAACCTCCTAATATGTTTAGGGCAGATGCCCCTTTAAAGAAAAAACAGAAGACAAAGCATATTTCCCCTGTTCCTAACAATTCTCAGCGTAAATGGTGGGATTTTGCACAGGAGTTATTTAATTCTCTTATGGTGTTGAAGCCTCCTCAAGGTGTCTGTGCTCCTGTCTCTCCTTGGTCTTCTACTGCTCTTAAGAGACCAAGGGGGCAGGACTCTTCTGATAAGGACTTAGGTTGTGATGAAGAGTCTTTTGCCTATTCTTCCCAGATTCTCTCTCCATTGGATTATGGTTTTGAGGAGGAGGATTCTATTGGTCCAGATTCGCCCTTTGAGGAGATTTCCTTTGAGGATACTATCTCTTGTATGATGGAATTTTTTAAGTGGGACTGCAACCAGGTTTTTGCTGTTCAGAAGAGGCACTATGAACACCTCAAAATGCCCTCTGCTGTGCCTCGTGATCTTGCTGCTCAGTTGGACATATTTTCAGCAGCTTCTCAGGCTCCTGATTCACAGTCCTTCATTTTTGGATATGTTGGATTCCAAAAATAATGATGGCACTCTTGCTACTACGTTCTTTAGAAAGGATGCTCTGTTTAACACTCTCTTAGATGCTAAGAGTTGCCATCCAACACATATTATCAGAAATATAATGAAGTCACAATTCATGAGGGTCCGTAGGATTTGTTCGTCCAAAGAAGATTTGATTCAACAAGAATTAGACCTCATAAAAATACTTTGTGACAGAGGTTATAAATCTGATGATATTCAAATGGTTCATAATTCGGTTAAGCGTATTGATAGAAAAGATCTATTAAAATATGTTACCAACAGGGTTCAGGATGATAGGTTACATTTAATAACTACTTTTGGAAGTAATAGTCCATTTTCTAAGGGTTTGCTAAACAAATATTGGGATATTTTGTCAGACAATAAATTGCCTGAAATAATTTCCTCACTACCTTTTTTCCTACAAATATGGTAAAACTATTGACAATCATCTCAACCATTATAAGAAAATGTTTAGATCAGAATGGGGGCACAGCAGTTATTGGATGGCACACTACTGCTGGGTTGCCAATCTTGTGGGCACTGCAATGCATGTAACAAAGTTATAGAAGCTAAACAGTTTACCTCCTGCAATACTGCTTGAGTATTTGATATTAGATGTTTTATTACATGTAGTTCAGAATGATTAAGTTATTCGGCCATCTGTAATTGTTCTGCTTTTTTATGTCAGCCAAACATCTAGGCAACTTAAAACTTGCATTTTTGAACACTTAAGTAACATCAGGAATGGCAGGGCTTCTAATGCCCTGTATAAACATGCTATTAAACATCCTACAGCTACTTTTATGCTCATTTGTATTGATAGGATTTGTTTTCATAAACAAAATAAAATAGGTTGGCATGAAATTCTTAATAATAAGGAACGTACTTGGTTCATTAAATGGGTGCATTATTTTCTCCTGGGCTCAATGATATACTGTAATTACACTAAGGGGAGGCAGAGCATGATTAACTGGGTTATGTAAATGTGTGTTTGAGATGTTTGCTTCAGAATCACACTGAAGAAGGCAAAGGTTTTGCCGAAGCAGGTCTGTTGTGTCTTGTTACAATAAATGATTGAAGCAAGTTATTTCCACTGTTTCCTGGTGCTGGTCATTTTTGAGGTTTTATAAGGTGCCTGATGATCATGAATTTCTTTATAAATGTCTCTCCGCTGAGCCCTCTTTTATTTCTGTCTCTTCTGACAAGCCTTCCAAGCTTTTGCCTCCCACTAAACATCTGACAAGGACAGTAGAACCATGGAAAGATTGGGCTAAAAGGTGCACACTGCTGCCACTCTGGCCTTTAGGGTTGTAAATTACCAGATCCATATGACCAGGTGTATTTTAGCTCTTCTGGCACAGGATTTTCATGTTATTTCTGACCTTCCAGATTCTGAAAGGTGGGCTTCATCTCTCTGTTTGTTGGGGTCCTCTTCTCAGGTAGCTTAGCATTCCATTAAATGTAGTTATGACATAGTTAATGCCTCTTCTAGAGCTACTGCCTTTGGTTCTGTATTAAGGCATTACCCCTGGCTTTGCCTTCAGCCCTTGCCTGATGATATTAAAGCCAGGTTGATGGATGCTCCGCTTGACAATAAAATCTCTGGTTCTGCAGCTGCTGAGCTTTTTAAGTCTCTTCAGGAGAAGGCAAAGGGTATGCAGGTATTAAACATGTTTTTGTTTCCCTTGTTCCCAAATTTCAGAGGAATTATTCTACCAAGTCTGCCTTTGTGCATAGACAGTCTTGCCCTCCTCCCACGGGTAAAAAAGGGTCCTAGAAAGGCTCCTCCTGCAAAGTCTACTCAGACTCCTACAGTTCAGAAGCCTCCTTTTCCAGATAAACCAGGTTCTGTCTGACTGTATTCTTTCCTCTCTCCTCAGCCAAGTTCCTCTGTTTCTTCATCTTTCTTTGACCCTTCCCAGTTGGTTAAGAATCACTAAGAATTCTTGGATTCCTTCAATCATTCATCAGGGGTATTACATGGTTTAGAAATCCCTTCCTCTTTTTGTGCATTCCTCAACATCCTTGGGAACAGATTCCCATTTTTCTGGAGGTTCTTTAAAGCCTTTTTTCTCAAGGCACCATCCAAGCAGTTTCTGGTCCTCAAAAGGGGAAGGGGTTTTATTCCAGAATGTTTCTGGTGGCAATGAAGGAAGGCACCTAGAGGCCCATTCTGGATCTTTCCTAGCTCAACACCTTTTTAAAGGTTCCCTTCTTTTGAATGCTGTCCCTTCAAACCCTGTTTCCTCTTCTTCTATCTCAGGCTTACCAAATCTCTCTGGATGTCAAGGATACCTAACTCCATATTCTTATTCATCCCCTTTTCAGGAAATGTTTACATTTCTGTTTCTTCTTTGGATTTTCAGTTCTCTGCTTTGCCCTTTGCTCTCTCTACTTTCCCAAAGTTCTTCATCAAATGCCTTGCTCCTGTGATTGCCTTTTGCATGATGAGGAAAATGCAAATCTGTCCTTATCTGGACACCCTGCTCATTCAGGCTTCCTCTCCAGAGATCTTGCTTCAGCATCTTCACTGTGCTATTTGCCTCTCACAGAGCCTAGGGTTCACAGTGAATTTCCAAAAATCCTTCCTGACTCCTTCTTATAGTCATTTTTTTTCTTGGATGCAGGATCCAGACCATTCCTTTGCTGTCTACCATGCCACCTCCCAAGCCTATAACTCCGATTGCATTTTTTCAGTCCTTTCTTCTTCTGTTCTCAGTTACAGTCAGGGAGTTTCTAAGGGGTCTTGTGTACATGGCCTCCACCATTCCTATGCTTCCTGTAGCCAGGCTTCATATGAGAAAGCTCCAGTTGTTCCTAAAGTCAGTCAGGCTTCAACATTCTTGTCCCTTGGAGTTTCCAATTCCTCTTCTTCCATGCCTCAAGGCTAGAGCTTCAGTGGTAGATTCATCAAGTGCTTCTCAAACCAGGGCTTCCTTTTCAGCCTCCAGTCCCCTCTCAGGAACTATTTTCATATGCTTTAAACATGGGATGGAGAGCTTCTTTTGTCTCTCTGAAGGCTTACAACCTATTGTCCCTTTGTCAGAAGAAGGACCATATCAACTTCAAAGAGGTGAGGACTCTTCTCCTGGCCCTTCAGTACTTCCATTCTCTGTTCCTTCTCGGGCCTCTCAAGATCTCTATAGACAATACCACAGTGATGTGGAATATCAACAAGCAAGTGGGGGGGGGGGGGTGGCACGGTCTTACCTTCTGTGCAAACTAGCTCATCAGGTTTGGGATCTGGCTTTCCAGTATCAGGTAACTCTTCAGGTTGTTTATATTCCTTCCAAACAAAACATTGAGGCAGACTCAGGTCCATAACACAGACTCATGAATGGATGTTTCACAGAGATGTGTTTCAGGTCATTGTCCACCAATGGGGTACTCCACAAGTAGAGCTTGTTGCCTCCCTTCTGAACAGGCAGCTTCTTCTCTTTTGCACCAGAGTCCCCTGTCCTCTGGCTTGGAAGAGGATGTTTCTATATGCCTTCCCTCCCCTTCCTCTCACACCGAGAGTCCTGTTCAAGCCAGAACAAGATTATCCCAAAATCTCCATTTTGGCCCAGGCAGCATCAGTTGCCTCTTCTTCTGCACTTAGCCAAGGGCAATCACTACAGGTTAGCTCACCGTGTGGACCTACCCACACAAGACAAGGGGTCTCTCATCGATCTCATCTTGTCCACTCTTCAACTGACACTATTTGTGATAGGGTTTTGATCCCTTTTAAGCATCTTTTTTCTGAGGATGTGCTTCAGGATCTGCAGGAGGCTAGGAAACCCTTTACCTGGATATCTTATTTGTCCAAATGGAAGAGATTTTCTGTTTGGTGTCTTGCTGGTAACCTGGAGCCAATTTCTGTGTAAGTTCCTTTGGTTCTCATTTATGTATGTAAATTGCTCAATGCTGGTTTGGCTTACTCTTCAGTTAAAGCACACCTTTCAGCTATTTCTGCTTGTTTGCCTAACTCCTTCTTTGGTTTCTAGATTTAAGGTCAAACACTTTCTTAAAGACATTCTTTATATTAGGCCTCCCAGGAAACTTATTACTCCTTCCTGGGACTTTAATTTTGTTCTTGAAGAATTGACTCAAGACTCCTTTTGAGCCTGCAGCTTCAGCTTCTTTACAGCATTGTACTTGGAAGACCATTTTTCTTTTAACCCCTACTTCAGCTAGAAGGGTGCCTGAGTTTCAGGCCCTTATGGCTGTTCCTTTTTTTTTTAGTTATTCATAGGGACAGGGTGTCTCTCCATACTAATCCTTTTATGCCCAAGTTGGTTAATGAGTTATCTCATAATCGGTGTATTCATTTGCCTACTTTTTTCCCCTTCTCCAGAGTCTTCTAGGGAGAAGGTACTTCATACTGTGGATATGCATAGAGAACTCAGATTTTATTTAGATAAAACTAAAGTCATTTGTAAATCTGAGCAACTTTTGTTTCTTTTCATCCTAGGTCTTTAGGTTTGGCTGTTTCTAAACAAACTAGTTCTTATTGGAATTCTATGGCCATTTCCTTTTTTATTCTTTTCATCGGAAAAGCCTCTTTTCTACTGCTAAGACACATTCTACTAGGGTTATGGCTTCTTCTGGTGCTTTTTTCAATGAATTGGGCACCCACTCAATCCCTGAGGCAGTTACATGGACTTCTGTGCATGCTTTTACCAAACATTGTAAGTTTGATATGGTTAGCAGGCTAGAGCAGGATTTACCAGGGCTATCCTGCATGGCTTTCTTGAGAGCTCTGCTGGACCTCGCCCCTCCCATGTTTCCTGTTGACCTTTGGTACTCTCCCTAGTGTAATAAATACTGCAACAGTGATATGGACGGACATAGTACAGTTGTGTAAAATCTTACTCTAACAGTAGATGTCCTTCCCTTCATTGTTGCAGTATTCATTCCCTTCCTTTGCCCCCTTTTTACTTTTTATTCCTTGGACTGTAGTTCTTCCTGAAGCTTATAATTTCTGAGGAAGGTACATTTGTATGTCACCTTTATGCCCTACGTAGTGAGCAGGGAGTATACTTGTGACGTACGCCATCCATATTACAACCTAAGGTTTTGGTATACTGGACATCAAGCTACCTTTGGTAGGGGGTCCCTGGTGTAAAGAATACTGTAACAGTGGCAGGAAGGCATCTGCTGTCAAGTTAAAATTTTACACAACTGTACTTTTTTAAGCAGGGCTTCAGTGGTGGGATATGTTTGCACTTGTTGACATGCTTTTTTTAAGGTTTTAGATTTTTTATTTACTTTATTTTACATTTGTTGACCGGGCTAGTCTGGCTGGATATATGTCCATTTTCAGCAGAGGCCCGAGGAGAAAAGCTCCACTATGTACTAGTACAAACATAACATAACAAGGTACATCAAAAAAAAAAAAAAAGCACAATAGGATACAGTATTATAGGCATGTAAGAGAGCTAAAATAGCTTAGTAATAGTATAGAAGCAAATACAATAGAATATAGTCAAAACAGTGAGGATTCCTAGTTCTATAATCTTAACCATGCAATCATACTAATGTTGAAGGAGAGAAAATAGTGACTCATCCCTAAGTCTAATAGTCATATATACAGTATTTACAATCATGATAACACTTTTAGTGCTAGGGCACTATTTTTAAGAAACAGAGTATTTCCATATTTAGCAGGATATAGGTTTAAATAGAAAGGATATATGACTGGTTGTAGTAATATGTCAAGTAGAAAGAGCAGAAGGTGTTAATGAAAATTAAAAAAGGAAGTGAAATTCAAGGAGAGCTACAGAGGGGGGTAGCACTAGTGATAGTGACAAGTAGAGGAGTAGAGTAAAGAGCTGTAAGGAGAGTAAGATGCTGAGGTCAGTCAGGATTAGAGCAAGGACAAAGCCAGTGAGATTTGAAATAGTTCCTTAGTCATTTCTTGAAAAGTTGTGCTGATCCTAGAGTGGTCAGTTCTATGGGAAGTTTATTCCAGTGTGAGCCAACAACATTTGTGAACAAGGAGTCACCAGCTTTATTGTGAGATTTGAGAGTCGCAACTAGTAGTTTGTTAGCTGATCTAAGTGAACTAAGATTCTTGTAAGGGGCAATAAGGTTATTAAGTATGGGTGTATTGGTAGGGTAATGGAGTATTTTAAAGGTAATAACTAGTTGATGTAGGAGAATAAGATTTTGTAGCTCTAGCCAACCGAGCTTTTTGAGATTAACACAATGATGGGTTCGAAAAGGGGAGCCTGAGGCAAACCTGGCAATGCTATGGTAGGCTGTGGCAAGTTTTTGAAGGTTAGATTTTGACAGGTTTATAAGAGATGGAGAGGCGTACAATAATGTAGAGATGAGATGTGTTTGGGCAAGGGACACCCTGGTGGTAGGAGTAAGAAAGGGCTTGAGTCTATAGAAAGCACCTATCTTTTTATTAACTGTTTTGATGTTTAGGTCAATGTGGTAATCAAAGTTAAGTTGATTATCAATTGTAAAGCCTAGAAGTTTAGTAGAAGAATCAGGGGATATGATAGTGCCATTGTTAGATACAATAGAAAAGGAAAGAGGGATAGACTTAGGGGTTGGGGAGAAGAGTAATAGTTTGTTTTTTTTGGGGTTGAGGAGGAGACAGATATTTTGGAACCATTTTTCAGCTGCTGAAAAGATATTTTGGGTTGAAGAATGAAGTACAGCTGGAGATGCAGCAGAACAGATGATAGTTGAATCATCTGCATACTGAATACAAGTGGATGTTGCGAGTGAAGTAGACAGGTTGTTTATAAATATGGAGAAGAGGAGGGGACGTAAGATGGATCCTTGGGGGATACCGATAGTGATTGGGAGCAGAGAGGATAGATGGCTGTCCCAAAGGACAGCTTGTTTCCTATCTTTCAAATACGAGTTGAACCAGTGAAGAGCTGAAGAGTCAAGTGAGAATGATGTCAGAGTGTCAAGTAAAGGTTGATGGTTAACCATATCGAAGGCTTTAGAGAGGTCAAGAAATACAGCAGAGGAAAATAGGTTGTTATTGCGATTTTTGTTGATGGTATCTGTGAAGGAGAGAAGTGCAGTAGAGGTGCTATGGAAAGGTCGGAAACCATGTTGGGAGTCAGCAAGTAGGGTATTTTGTAAAAGATGGCGTAAAAGTTGTTGGTGTATACAGCGTTCCATAATTTTAGATAGAGGTGATAGTAAGGCTATAGGACGGAAATTAGAAAGTTCATTTGAGGTACCTCCTTTATGCAGGGGAATGATATGGGAGACTTTCCAGAGGGAAGGAATTGTAGATTCGGTTATGGTTCTGTTAATTAAGATAGAGACTGGGTATGCTACTTCTGCTGCTGCTAGTTGTAGATATTCAGCTGGTAGTTTGTCGGCTGAGGGAGTGCATGGTTTAAGTTTTGAGAGTAACTTACGTATATGGGTTGTGGAGACTGTATTAAATTTTAAAGTGGGGGTGTAATTTTTCGGGGAGGGTTTTAGAAGGGGGGGAGTCATGGTCTTTGCTAGAGTGGTGACTGTTTCTGAGAAGAAGTTGTTGAATGTATTGGCTATAGTATTGGGGGGGAACTGAGCTAAGTTAGCTGGAGTAGGTGTTTTGGTATTCCCTGGGTGGAGCAGTTTATTGATTCCTGACCAGAATTTGTTGGAGTTATGGTAATGATTTTGTTGATATTGAAGGTAATAATTTTTTTTATCAAGATGGGTGAGGTTTTTTGTAGTATTTCTGAGGTGTTTGAAGTTTTGACGGTCAGTTGGGTTTTTAGTGGATCTCCATTTTGCCCATAGTTTATTCCTTAATAGCATTGTTTTCTTGGTTTCTTTAGAAAGCCAAGGGGCAGCTTTGGATCCTGTTCTAATTAAGCGTGAGGGGGCATGACATTCAAGAATTTGGAGGAATGTATTATTAAAATGGGTAACTGCTTCATCAAGTGGAAGGTGTTTTAGAGCTGACCAGTTACATACATGAAGTTCATTAAGGAAAGACGGAAAGTTGAATTTTTTTTTGTTACGTATAGTACGAAAGATAGTTTGCTTGAGATTGTTGTTTTTTTGTTTTGTGATGTAGGTAAGAAGATGGTCGCTGATATTGTCTGGGAGTATTCCCGTATTATATGAGAGGGGATTATTGTTGACCAATATCCAGTCCAAGATAGCTTGTTTATTGGTAGATTTGTGAACCCTAGTTGGGGAGTTTATGGTTTGTTGAAAACTAAAGAGGTTGAGGTGATGGGTGGGTTTTGGGGATATGCAGGAGTTTCAATCAATATTAAAGTCTCCTGAGATGATAGTTTCTTGGGGGAAGTGACATGAGAGCCAGCTAAGTATGTTTTCAAGTGTATTTAGGTTGTTACCAGGAGGGATATAGGAACATATTATGTATAAGGCTTTGGTTTTATTTACTTGGAATTTGCTACAGAGTATTTCAGCATTGGCAAGGGATGGAGGCTGGGAGTCAATTGAGGTCACTTGGAGTTCAGATTTATAAAGTAAGGCAACTCCCCCACCCTTTTTGTTCAGACGATCTTTCCTTAAAATGCTATAGCCAGGTGGAATAATTTCATTGTCTTTGGTACCTGGTTTAAGCCAGGTCTCAGTAAGACAGAGGATATCAAATGAGTAGAAGTCAATTAAAGCATGGAGTTGTGTAATTTTATTGTTAATGCTACGAATATTTAGGTGTGCTACTGACAGGGAGTTAGAAGAGAAAGGAGAGTGCACGTTGTTTGTGGCTTGGTTTGAGAGGGTTAGATTGTAAAGTACTATTGCTATGTCATTGAGTTTCCTAGTTGTTTTTCCTATTTTCAACTGATGTATTTAATGTTCCTGTGTTGATTAATTGTGGTACAACTCTCTCTTTGTGTGTGTGTGTGTGTATGTGTATATATATATATATATATATATATATATATATATAGAGAGAGAGAGAGAGAGATACACATAGACATTGTAATAGTTCCATTAGACAGAAAAAGGCAGATGTTTTCATTTCTTGATTTGATTTTTAATTCATTTTACAGTCTGTATCTGCTTTAGCTAAGGTATTTAAACCTATATTAGTAATTGCAATGCATAGCTGCACTGCATTTTTGCTGTTTAAGTAGTCTGTTGTTGTTGTTAAACCATAAGTGTGAAGTTGTTAAATCTCGCCGTTTATTCTCACTGATGGGTTCGGAGCCGATCCTCGGCTCCAACACAGCTGATAGCAAAGCTCAAGGTTTGCCAGTAGCTCAAGACCAAGCCCCTTATCCCACGATGCACCACTGGAATTACCTCAGATCTAGTTTGCTGCGGCAAGAGAGATCTCGGTGATCCAGCTAGCTCAGACCATTTTTGGAAAAAAATAACAGCAAGTCTATTTAAAAATCTCTCCTTTTTGTTTAAAAAATAGCATGTGTTAGCATTAGGTCTTTTCAATATATAATCTATAGTTTCAATAGTTATAAATAGTTTAAAAGTTAGTGCCTTGTTGGCTTCTTCGTTTGTGTGGGCCTTTAGCCCTATTTACTCTTATTAATCTTTATAATAGTCAGGCTTTTTTTCTGTAGGCCTCTTTAGCCTTATTTTTGTAATCTCTAATTACATTGTTATAGATAGTGCCCGTTTTGGGCTTAGTTGTTTGTGGATCCTTACAAGTGAAAGGACTTTACTGTTTTACTTTTTGCAGTTTACTCTTTGTTTTATTTAAATATGTCGGATGAGAAGGAGAAATCCCATCCAAAATCGGGATTTAAAAAATGCCCAGATTGTGGGCAGAAAATGTCCATCACTGACGGACACATTCAATGTGTCTACTGACTGGGGTCTAAACACCTCCAAGACACCTGCAGCATTTGCCACTCCTTTTCTTCAAGAGTCCTCTTGGAGAGAAGGAGGAAACGTATAGACAGGGGATTGCTACAGCAATCTTTTTCCGAGATGTTGAGTAGCCATGAGGGTACTAGCTGTTTGTGTTTTTTGGCTTTTCCCGGTTAGGGCTCGCCACAGCGGAACTCCGGTCTGCTAATGACTGGTAGTGGATTTTTACATACCGGGTTACCAGCCCTGATGCACAACCTTCAACGAAGGCATGCCCCATTCACGTATGCCTCCACACAGAAGATGCTCTAGCTGAGAATCGAATGGAACAACGTCTTGCTATGAGGCGACAATGCTACTGCAGCACCACCACTGCAGTATAGCCATGAGGGTACTAGTACGTCCTCCAAATCCTCAAAATCCAAATCTTCAGACAAAGTGGCAAAAAAGGCAAAAATTTCAGAATGAGGGTCCTTGGTTCCACAGACATCAGAACCGAGTGTACCTTTGATTCAGAGCCAGCTCTCAGTATTGGAGCCAGTCTCTGAAGTTCCTTCTTCCCCTCTGCTCCAATCAGCACCTTCGGTGCATTCAGCTAAGTCCTCAGTCAGCCTTTCAGATTTGGACATGGATCGGCTAGTGCAGAAGCTTTTACAGGCACCAGGACTTGCCAAATTGTTGTCGGCCCCGACCAGCTCGTTGGTGCTGAAGACCAATGGAGCCGGATTTGTCTGCTCCTCTTCCGAGCCATACTGGACTCCCGGAGCCAAAGTAAACTGAACCCTTGGTTGTCGAACCCTTGCAGCCGATACCCACACTGGTGTTATCGGCTCCATCTACCCGGATGTCCTCTGCACCGACTGAGGACTCTAGGAGCTGACGCTCTCCTGTTGGGTCCGGGGAGGATAGTTGAACCGATTTGTCGGTGCCGACTCTTCCTCTCAGGGCTTCAGCTCAGATGAGCTTGGCTCCTACCTCGGGCTCGGAGCCCAGGGTTTCGGTGCGGGAGGATCGGACGGTACTCTCGGGTCCATTCACTCCTTCTCGTCGGGGCCATGGTGCCTTCGATGCTATGAGGAGAGTTTTGTCTCCAAAGACAACGTCAGCATCGGTTAAGCTTTCTCTCTCCCCTCAAGCTGCTATGTCTGATTCTTCATCTACCGGTCCCTCTAAGCGTAGAGACCCCGAGCCTCAAGTACCCCCACAGGGCATCCCCTACTTCCTCCCCAGATCCCCCCACTGAGGAGGTGCCCAGGAAGAGATTGTGCAAGAGGAGGCACTTAGATTCCCCACAGGAGTCCTTGACATCTGACACGGACTTAGATGAGTCAGAAGTGTCCCCTCGATCCCCCTCTGAGGATATCTCCTTTGCAGAGATACTAGAGATCTTTAGTCAGAGGGGTGATTGGCAGTACAAGACCCCTACTGAGGATGAGTCCGTGCTCTTGAAGGCTTTTGGGTCTTAACCTTCCACTTCTTGGGTGTCTCTGCCTTATGACAAGCTCATGGAACTGATTTCTCATAAGGCGTGGGAGTCACCGGAGGTCATGGAACCTGTTCCTCGTAAACTCAATAAAATTATGTATGCCCCAGTGAACAAGCCATTTTTGACAAAGGAAGTGCCTGTTGATGCCATGGTGGTAGCTGCAGCCACCAAAAAGGAAGTATCTGAGACATCCACCTCTATCCATCCCCCTAACAGAGATTCTAGGGTCATGGATACATATGGGAAGTGCATGTTTAGTTCAGCGACTTTTTCTCTGCGATCACTGAACTACGTAACCCACTTTACAAGACTACAGAGAGATCTCCTGAAAGAGCTAGGAGATACTCTCCAGGGTACAGTAGCTGCAGGGGTGGCCAACAAAGTCAACGCCCAGCTCTCTACCCTAAACTCAGTGGTAAACTCGTCCATGCGTCTCATATCCTATGCAGCTGATGGTTCGAGTAGAGCTGCAAGTTCGGGCATTGCTCTTCGAAGACAAGCCTGGATGCGTCTCTGTTCCTTTGCGGAACCCTTTAAGTCTTCCTTTATTAATACCCCATTCGATGGCTCATCACTGTTTGGGCCCAAAGTAAAGGAAACTTTAACCAGGTGTGAGCAGGAAGGCAAGACCTTATCTGCCGTTGGAGTCCATTTTTCAATCCCTACTCGGCCCTACCCCAAGGGCCCTAGGGGAGGGAAAATGTGGTTCCGAAAAGCACAGGCAGCCTTTCAGGACACACTTGGAGAAACCCCCTCTAGAACCAGAGGAGGGGGTTATAATGGAAGATGATGCCCCTGTGGCAGAGGGGGCCCACAGCAACAGGGTGACAGGGGTCAGTTCTCCGGTCAGCCCTACCAGTGCCCCTGAAAGGAGGCCCAACTGTTCAGCTCTGGAGGTAGTCGGGGTTCGCTTGTCTTTGTACCCAGAAGCCTGGCTAAACATAACATCAAATACTTGGGTACAAAGCATCATTTCCAGAGGATATTTCATTCCGTTCTCTTCCCTTCCCATTCTCGTAAAGAGAATCCCAGATGTTCCACCCAATCTCAGGGAACAAGCAATCGTAGAGGTCCACAGATTGCTAGAAAAAAAGAGTCATCCAACCAGTACCAGCAGACCAAGTTGGATTCAGAACTTACTCAAGATTCTTTTTGGTACCAAAGAAAACAGGGGACTAGAGACCTATCTTGGACCTCAGCAGACTCAACCAGTTTGTAAAGAAAGAGAAGTTCTGAATGGTCACGCTTCAGTCCATTCTTCCCCTCCTAGGGAAAAGTGATTGGATGTGCTCCATAGATCTCAAGGACGTGTACTATCACATAAACATGAACATATGCTCCAGAGATCATCTGCGCTTCTGGCTGGGAGTGAATCATTACCAGTTTCGAGCCCTGCCCTTTGGTCTAACTACAGCCCCCAGAGTGTTCACAAAATGCATGGCAGTGGTCACGGCTCACCTGAGACGTCTAGGATTCCAGGTGTTTCCATACCAAGACGATTGGCTCCTAACCGCTGCCACCAGGCATCAATTGACTCAGGTAACACAATACACTCTGACACTCTGCCATCAATTGGGCATTACAATCAACTTCGAAAAGTCTGCCTTATCGCCATCGCAGCATACCGTTTTTATAGGAGCAGAATTAGATACCTCAACTACCACTCTACGTCTCCCTGTCGAAAGAGTCTGTCTTCTCCACCAAAACATCAACTTACTGGTGTCAAAGAACAAAGCTACAGCAGCAGAGGTATTGAAAGTACTAGGTTTGATGGCGGCAGCAATCCTGGCTATACCACATGCAAGGATGCATATGCAAAGTCTTCAATAGCTCCTCTTCGTTCAGTGGTCTTATCAGAAACTACCGATGCACCACATGATTCTCATCACGGATTCTTGCAGGAGAGACCTTCGGTGGTGGTTGATGTCTCTTCATGTCACAATCGGAAGACCCTTTGCCCCCCCCCCCAGTAGCCACTGTGACCACAGACGCTTCCCTGATAGGGTGGGGGGGGGCATTTTCAGGGAAAGGCTGCCCAAGGCACGTGGACAGATCAAGAATCACATCTACACATCAATGTTCTAGAGTTAAGAGTGATACTTCTGGCGTTGCAGTACTTTCAGGACTCTCTTCCTATAGGAACTATTGCAATTCAGACGGACAACATGTCAGTAGTCTGGTACTTGAACAAACAAGGCGGAACCAAGTCTTACACCCTTTGTTGAGAAGCCCTCAGGATCTGGCAATGGGCTGTGTCATCCCAGCATTTTCTATTAGCAACGCACATCCCGGAGAAATCCAACGTGATAGCGGACAAGATAAGCAGGGCGATATTGCTCCCTCATTAGTGGTCTCTCAAACAACAGGTTGCAGAGTTGATTTTCTGCAAATGGGGCCAGCCTTGCTGCCACCTTTTTGCCAGCCACATCAATTCAAAATGCAAAAGCTACTTTGCCCTAATACCACCTCCCGGTCATCCCCCGAGAGATGCACTTCTACACGATTGGCCCCCGGGTCTCCTTTATGCATTTCCACCCTTCCCATTAATACCCAGATTTTTACAGAAAGCAAAATTGCTGGGAAGGACTGTTATACTCATAGCCCCCTACTTGCCTCGACAGATTTGGTTTCCGTTTCTCCACCATCATCTTTTGGAAGGTCCATGGATCCTGGACCCAGTTCCGGACCTTCTGATGCACCCATCAGGGGACCTTCATCCTTCACTGCAGTCCCTGAAACTGACTGCTAGGCTAATCCACTTCCCCTAATTGCCAGGCTTCATTCAATTTCAGAAGATACAAGACAGATTCTCTTGTCTTCTCACAAGCCATCTACCAGGAAATTATATGGCAGTAAATGGAAAAGGTTCTCAATTTGGGCCAACACGCAGAACATTGACCCTTTCCGAGCTCCTCTATCTTCTATTTTAGAATTTTTGACAAAAAATTTTAAGGAAGGAGCAGCAGCTGCTAGAGTTCGAGTTCAGTTAGCTGCCATCTCAAATTTTCACCTTGGTTTTGGTGGCTCAAATGTTATGGGCCATAAATTATCTAAGACTTTTCTTAAAGGTGTTCTTCATATGAGACCTCTGATTAAAATTCCCTATTCTCCCTGGAATTTAAATGAATGCTAGGAGCCTGAAGAAGAAACTTTACTCTCTACATGTCCTTCTCAGCCTGGAAGAGACTGACATCTGTGTAATGACTGAGACATGGCTTAAAATAGCAGAGAGCACTGTGGTTGTGCAGGTCTATAACACCTTTCACACTTTTGTATTAGCTACTGCGCAGGAGAGGAAAAAAGATGGAAGTGTCTCAATTTTCATGCAGAAAAGACTCACATCAAGGCTGGTAAAGCAGTATGATGCACTAGAGCTTCTTCATATCCAAATAACCATCAGAAAGATCCTGTACCATATATTAGTTAGTTATAAAACTCCCTCAATGACACAAGAAAGCCACAACACCTATCTGCAGGCACTAGAATCACTCAGTATTAAACCCAATATTATTTTTCTAGAGATGATCTAAACTATCCAACTATATGCTCAGAACCTACACAACCCTCACTCATGCACAAGCACAGAGATTCCATAAATTTGTCAGCACAAATGCCTTGGAACAATTAGTCAGAGTACCCACCAGGGGGAATAACATCTTTGATCTGTGTGGGAGCATCTTACACCATTTCTTACATATCTTCATCACTTGTTAGGTCTGACCATAAAGCTCTCTTTCGAAATAAAACTGAAACCACAGATCCCTTCCACCCAAGGTATCTTTAGACATTTTTTTAAAACAAACTACCTACTCCTAAGTAATGCATTGGCAAGCTTCAAATCCCCTCCAAATCCAGTTAACTCCACTGAGTATGCAGAAATGTACACCACCACACTATACCAGCATGTAAACAGCTGCATAGATGCAGCTTTACCCCATATAAACAAGTGCAGGGCAAACCCGGAAAACAAACACACATGGTGGAACCATAATATCAAAAAGTTTTATAATAAAAAAGAAATTAATTTTGACCAAAAGTAAGAAGAGTAATTCCAAAAATGTTAGAGCCCTTCTCACTGAAATAAAGAAAGAATTCAAGAGCTTAATAAAATCCACCAAAGCCAAGTTTGAGGCTAAAATAGCTATCTAAGCCAAAGACAGTTACAAGGCATTTTTGGTTATGTACAGAGCAGACTGTGAATGATGTTACTGAAACTGAGGTTGAGGCTGAAGATATAGCAAACCTATTGGACAATAAATGTAGCTCTAACTTTATCCCTCTCTCTCCCCTCTATCAGTACCTCAAGATATACTTGAAACTGACTCACCTCCAGCTATCATGTAAGACCAAGTCCTAAAAGCGCTATCAAAAGCTAAAAATGCTGCATGGATGGGTCCTGCCAATATACTTGATTGCATGTTAAATAAAATGAAGCATGATTTAGCCACACCTCTAGCAACACTGTTCAGGCTTAGCCTCCATAGAGGTTTTGTACAAAGAAAATGGAGAACAACTACAGTCATCCCCTGCATAAGGGACGACATTCCACAGACCCCGGCAGTTACAGACCCATAGGTCTGACCAACCTCATATGCAAATCCATGGAAAGACTTATTATGGAATTAATCAACAAGAACATAGAAAACCTTCAACACTGGACCCATGTCAGTTTATATTTGTCAAATGCAGGTCATGCTTACTCAACCTAAGGAGCAGCACATGACTGAAGGCTTCAGTTTGGAGTTAGACTATCATTTTACAACAGTCAGTGTTCTTGCGTATCATGACAGACTTAATCATATAGTAAATGTAGAGATGAACCCTTTAGTGAAATTATCACTTACTGGTCTTAGTGGTGATACCCTTGATATGGATGGTTTTGAAATCTTTCTTCCTTTACTGACAGATTTTTTGAACAGTTTATATGAACTTAAAATGTTGCAATGACAACGTCTACACTTTGATGAGCATCTACACCATAGAGTGAACCCGTGAGGTCTCGGGGTGTTACATATGCCTACATATAGAGAAACCCATCCTGAGCTGCTAAGGAAATGGCAAGCTCTCACCATCAAGCTCAGTTTTAATTATGTCAGGCTAATAATAGATTTATTTCTTTCCTTTGAGAAAGAGCTCTTTGCAAAGGTTGAAAACATGCAGAATGATTTCTTTGAGAGGTTCACCTCTGATTCATTTCAGGAAAAGGTTGATACAATTCTGGCCAATGTGTCTGCTTATGACAATTGTCTACAGCAGTTAAAAAAGAAGAAATTAGAGTGGGACTTTATGGACTTTAGGAATGGTCATATTTTTGTCTGGCCATGTGCATCTGTATTGAGTGGTCTATCCAATAAAGACATAAGTGTTTTAGAGTCTCACTAATGTCCTTCTGTGAATGAGACTTCTAATATACCCATACATCATCGTTTGTTCCTCCACCTGAATGGGGGAGCTACATGCAAGGTTATACACAACAGTGGTGTCCATTGGAATCTATCTTTTCCAGTTTTACCAGTTTCTTTGAAACTTCCTCAGATGAAACAGAGGGCTTGGTCAGTGAGCCATGGAGGAAAGAGACACAAAGTTTCCTCTGTACGGGACCCTCATGGAACCAGTTGCCTGAATTTGGATTGGAAAATCTAGTGTTTAACATGTCTTCTTGTCAATTAACTGGTCCACAATTATTGTTTTTGAATAGAGGTCTGTCTTTCGTACCAGTGAAGTTTTTGCAAGTTAATGATGTGATTTTAGACCTCGGGTTTTTTTCTCAGAATGTTACTTTAAAGATTTGTTTTTCTTCTAGTGAGGGTAATGAGATGAAATCCTTCACAAAAGCCAGTACTTACAATCCACAGCTACATCCCTTAGCTGAGGCTTTCTTAAGAGATTGTGAGACAGACATCTTTAATGCATTGAATAAGGCACATTTGCAGCTGTTTCATAATCTAACTCATGATGAGCAAACTGCTTTGAAACAGTTACAAGCAAATCCTGATATTTTTATTCACTCTGCCGATAAAGGGGGTACGATTATTTTACTAGACACATCTTACTATACTACTAGTATGACTGAGTTGCTTAAAGATGATTATAACAAACATGCCTATGTTAAGTGTACTAAGTATGATGGAAATGGCTTGATTAAGAGGGTGCACAACCATTTATATGATTTACTTATGGTAGGGGCTTTGACTCAGGAATTATATAATTTTTTATTTGTAAACGACCGTCTTATTCCCTACATACATGGTCTGTGTGAAATACATAAAGACTTGTGTAGACCCTCATTGAGACTTATCGTTTCAGGATGAGGGTGGTTGACAGAACCTTTGTCTGTTTTTATTGAATACAATTTGAAACCTGTGCTGACCAAGGCATCATCAGTCTTTGGGGATACTGTTAGGTTATGTCAATAATATGTATTTAGTAACTCTTGATATTTGCACTTTATTTACTGTGATTCCCAATGATTTTGGGATTGAATCTACTAGAAGCCTTTTATTCAGTAATAGTGACTATAATGCTGACCACATTAGCCTTATTTGTACATTGTTAGAATTGGCTTTAGAAAACAATGTTTCTGATGTTGTCAATCTTCATTTATTCCTTGATATATGGGGTTCGGTTCTGAGCATCGGAACTGACTCAGCCATTACTACAGCCCGCAAAAACAAAAAAATCTCGAGCTTAAGTCCTACCCAGAATGCCTCTCTCTAATTTACCTCAGATCTCATTTGCCACTTCCTATGACTGATACTATGCCAAATTGCTCTCGAGCTAAGTTACATTTTTTTGTTCTATTTCAAAATTTTGTGTATAGCCGTATGTTTTTTTCCTTATTATTGTATAGCTTGTTGATTTTTCTCCTTCAACCTACCCTCTTCTTTGATAAACATTTTGTCTTCTTTCCATCCTTCCCTTATACACTTAGGTGTACCTTGCGACTACCATTGTTGTTAGCACTTATTTCTTTTCCTTTCTTTCAAAAAAAAAAAAAAAAAGGTGGTAGTAATTCTATCTTTTGCATTTCTCCCTACACTTGTAGTCTGTTTACCATCGTTGATAGCCTCATGTACTTTGGTACTCTCATCTACCATTGTTGGTAGCCTTCCTGTCCTGTTCTTGGTTTCTTTTGTTTGGGTTATTGCTTGTATAAGATATGGCTGACAAAGTTAAAGGAGCTTCTGGTTTTAAAAAATGTGACCATAAGATGCCCAGTTCCGATGGACATTTTCTTTGTGTCTATTGCCAGGGCCCGGTGGACTTGCAATAGGACTGTTCAGTCTGTCATGCCTTTGATTAAATCTGCTTTTGAGGAGGCCCTACCTAGTTTTTTTGGTAAAAGTAAAACAGATACTTCTTCTCCTTCCTCTTTATCTTCATCCTCCAAATTAGACATACCAAAAAAAGAGGAGTCGATTGGTGCCAGCTTCTCCTTCAGCACTGATGACTAAAAAACTGAGAACTTCGGTTCCTGCCACCTCTATGGAACCAACAGTTTCTTCAAAGGCAACTTTGCTGCTGATTTTAGCACTGAAACTAACTTCTCCCCCAGTGCAAAATTATCAGAATAAATATAAGACCAGCCAATGGAGCCAACATACTCAGCACCTTCTTCTATTGTGGCACCGATATCTTCGGATCCAGTGGAATGTCCTGAATTTTCTTTCTTGGGTTGAACTAGAACCAGATATTCCTCATCCATAGATCCCTTTGCTGGTCAGTTGCTCAGCCCACTTTTGGAAGACCAAAATCCCCCTTACCCAGTCAATTCGTTCCACTAGGAGCCTAACAGAAATAGACTCCTTGAGATTAGTGGATCAGCTCCTTGCAGCGAGGGGATTTGCAGGTGCATCCATGGTTTCGAACCCTTTGGGTGCCAGACCCCTTCCTTCTGTGACCCCTCCTACTCTTCCTCATTTAACCTCCTCTGAGGCATTGGATATTTCTGGCTCATAGTTTTCCAGTGCCTACTGTTTTGGTTCCAGTGAGAGCTGCATCTCCAGTTCCAATTTTTACCCTGAGTTCTTCAGCTCTGTTGGATCCAGAGAACTCTTGGGCTTGTGGCTACACTGTTGACTCTGAGGAGCAGAACTCGACAGTGTTTTTTTTTTCAGAGCCATCTCTGCAACTTGGAGCTTCGGTATGCATTAGCTTCAGCCTCAGGAGTGACTTCTTCAGAGCAGGGAGTGACCACAATTCTGAAGCAGTTCTTTTCGGTTCCAGGCTCCCTTTCCTCTTCAGGGGGGTGGCAGCCTTCAAGGCTACTGAGAGGGCCATGTCTACGTGGACATTCAGTTGGTTCCTTTCCTGTTGAAGCAGTTTCCTGATCCTTCCTCTCAACCAGACCTTCCTCCAATCTCAATGCCTGGACACCAGGCACCAAAGCCACAGGAGACACCTATTCAGGTATTGTCCTCTTCTGATACCTCCCCAGATCACCTCACTTAGATTCCCTGGAGGAATCCATCACAGAAGACACTAATTTTGATTAGGTGGAGGATTCCCCATGGTCACCTCCAGAAGACTTCTCCTTTGGAGACATCCTTGAGATTCTTAAACAGAGGGGGTCACTGGACATCCCAAAAGCCCTCTTCAGAGAAATCAGTATACCTACAGGCTTTTGGCACTTGACCACCTACCTCCTGGATTACTTCATCTGCTTTTAACCTCATTAAGTTGATCTCGCAGCAGGTGTGGAAGGCTCCTGACACCATAGAACCTATTCCCAAGAGGCCAGACAAAATTCTATCTGCACCAGTGGACCATCAATTTTGGGCAAAGGGATTACCAGTAGATGTCATGGTGGTAGTGGAGGCCACAAAAAGGAACTGGCAGAGGAAAGTTACACTATCCATCCTCCCAATAGAGAGTCTTGGGCGAGGGATAGGTTTGGAAAGTGGGTTTAATCTTCAACTACCTTTGCATTGTGTTCTTTGAACGTTATGGTAGACTTCACCAGACTTCACAGGGATCTGATTCAAGAGCTACCAGATACCCTGGCAAGAGCCACATCTGAAGAGGTCCAAGATAAGGTTGCTTCTCACACTTGAGTCCATTTCAAATTCGTCCATGAGGCTCATAGCACATGCAGCTGAAGGGAAGACTAGAGCAGTGGGATCAGGCATAGCCATTAGGCGACACATCTGGGTGTGCTTATGCAAATTTACAGAGCCATTAGTTTTTATTTGTCAGTGTGTCTTTTGACAGATCATCCCTTTTTGGCCCTGAAATTTGAGAAACTTTGCCCAAGAGTTAGAAAGATGGAATGACCCTTTCTGCCATGGGATTACGGTTTTCTACTCCTCAATAGTCCTTCTCCAGGAACAAGAGGAGCAAGAAAATGTAGTTCAGAAAGTCTCAAGGGCCTTTTCAGGAAACAGGTGGCAGTGGCTCTCCTATGGGCAGAGGTGGGAGCATTAATGCAAGACACAGTCCAGATGTCATAGGTGGTCCACAAAATCAGGGTCCCAGGGCCCCCTTTAATGGCAAACACTACCAGTGCTCCTGAATGGAAGCCCAGCTGCTTTCCTCTGGAAGCGATCAGGGGTGTCTATCCTTGCACCACTATGCCTGGCTTCATATAACTTCAGATATTTGGGTGCAAAGGATTATAACCAGAGGGTACACCATACCTTTTCTTTCTCTTCCAAACAATTCCAACAGAAAACTTGATGTTCCACCCGATCAGGGGGAACTTGCAGTACTAGAAATTCAAAAATTGCTTTAAAAAAGAGTCATCCAAGAGGTCCCACCAGACCAGATAGAATCCAGAAATTACTCAAGATTCTTTTTTGTTGCAAAAGAAGACAGGGGACTGGAGACCATTTTCAGATCTGAGTGTCTTGAACAGGTCTGTCCGACAAACAAAATTCTGGATGGTCACGGTTCAGTGTATTCTTCCATTTCTTGGGAAAGATAATTTGATGGGCTTGATAGATGTCCAGGAGGCGTATTACCACATAAAAATGGACAAGCACTCCAGGAGATTTCTCCTGCTGTGGCTGGAAGCCAGTCATTATTAGTGCAGAGCTCTGCCCTTTGGTCTCACCACAGACCCCAGGGTGTTTACCAAATGCATGGCAGTAGTAGCAGCTCACTTGAGACTGCAAGGATTCCTGATGTTTCTGTACTTGGATGACTGGCTCATTACTGCCCTCGCCAATCATCTGCTAGAACAAGCAAGAGACTATATTCTACAGATCTCCACTGACCTGGGGATTACAGTAAGTTACGAAAAATCACTACCGACTCCATCACAGCCTTTAGAGTTCATAGGAGTGGTGTTAAATACCAATATTGCATAGCTTCCCTTCCCTTTCTAAGACTGCAAAAGATCAAGGCCCAAGTAAAAAAGATTGTCAGAACAAGAGAGAGAGTAGATGCACAACTAGCCTTACATGCCTTAGGTCCTATGGCGGCGGCCGTTACATTAGTTCCTCTAGCAAGATTTTTCATGAGAATTCTTCACTGGTCTTTAGCATTTCAGTGGTCCATTCTGTATCAGCCAATATTAGGTCAGATTTTGATTACCAGTCATTGCAAGAAAGACCTAACTTGGTGGATTCTGTCAGACAAAATTCTCTTGTGCCGTCCCTTTGTTCCATCTCAATCCCAAGCCATAATGACCACAAATGTGCTTCCCAGATGGGGTGGGGGGGCATCATCTGGGCAAGACCATCAAAGGCACTTGGTCCCCTGTAGAGGCCAACTAGCACATCAGTGTTTTGGAGCTGAGGACAGAGCTTTTAATGTTGCAGGCCTTTCAGACTTCTCTTCCCTCAGGAATGCTTGCAATTCAAATGGACAATATGTTGATAGTTTGGTACATCAAGAAGCAGGGAGGAACCAAGTTGTACCCCCTTTGTCAAAAAGCTCTCAGAGTCTGGCAGTGGGCGATCTCTTCCAACCACTTTCTGATGACAATGCATATTCCGGGGAGTTCCATTCTGATAGCGGACAAACTGAACTGATGCATTCTCCTTCATCATGAGTGGTCTCTCAATCCCAAAGTGGTAAGGGAAATTTTTTGTCACTGGGGCCAGCCTTGCTGCTCCCTTCTGGCCTTGACAGATTTGGTTCCCCTTTCTTTGGCCTTATCTGTTTTAGTGACCATGGACTCTGGACCCATATCCAGATCTCTTATCCCATCCAGAGGGATTAGTTCAACCAAACCTTCAACACATCAGGCTCATGGCTTAGCTTCTCCATTTCCACTAATTGCCAGGTATAATTTTCTATCTTCTCCAGTTCATAAGATTCTTTTGGCCTCACACAAACCCTCCAGTAGAAAACTCTGCAAGAGGAAATGGAAGAGAGATTTTCCTACTGAGCTCATAATATTAACACTGACCCTTTCTCCGCTCCAGTTGACAAAATCTCAGAATTTTTAGCTTTACTCTTTGATGGTGCCTCTTCTTTTACTATTAGGGTTCAGCTATTGGCTATTTCAAATTTTCATAATGGGTTAAAAAATATTCATTGATTTGTCATAAACTTTGCAAAGCATTCTTAAAAGGAACTTTGTTGTTAAAACCTCTGTATAAATATTCATTTCTACACAGGGATCTTACCTTAGTGATACAAACAATAGTACATTCCTCCTTTGAGCCTGCTGCCAACTGCAACCTAATTTTTTTTTATCTTGGAAAACTATTTTCAGGCAGCAATTACTTCTACCAGAAGAATTTCAGAGATTCAGACCTTATCTTGCAAAGCACCATATTTGATATTTCACAAAGGCAGAGTTTCCTTGAGAATGAACCTTTCTTTTCTATGAAAGGTGGTGTCAGAAACAAATATCAATCATCTGATCAATTTACCAGTCTTTTTTCCCAGTTTCTCAAACAAAGGTGAATATTCTTTACATTTATTGGATGTCCATAGACAATTGCAATTTTATCTCCATAGAGCAAAAGATGTTAGGAAATCTGACTAATTGTTTGTTTCCTTTTCAAATACCAGAATGGGTAAACCTGTATACAAAGTTACTTTATTTAGATGGGTAAAAGATTGTATATACTTCATATACAAAAGAGGAAATTTGAATTACCTGGGCCTGTTAGGGCACACTCTACCAGAGCCATAGCTACTTCAGCAGTTTTTCATTCTAAGGCTTCCTTGGATGATATTTGTGCAGCAGCCACATGGGCTCCTCACAAACCTTTATTACTCATTACAAATTGGATTTGGTCTCTAGGGAAAGAGCATACTTTGATTTTATGGTGCTCAGGAATATCCTTCCGTGAGTTCTTCCAAGATATAAGGTAGCTGGGGACTTTGTCCCATATGTCAAGGAATAAATGAAGGTTGGCAACATCAGAAAAAGAAGTTATGTACTTACCATAACCTTCCATCTGTGTTGTCGATCTTATTTTCTCCTTGACTCACCGCCTTCCATCCCCCTTCCATTCAGACCTCCTGGTAGAATGAAATCTGGTCCTAGTTATGCGTTTTTACATGTATATGTATGACACTAGGTATGGTCTCCACTAAAGTGCTATTAAGACTATTTTCTGGCATGTTTATCTGCAAACTTGATCTGAGGTAAATTGGAGAAGAGCATTCCGGGTAGGACTTAAGCTTCAGAGTTTTGGATTCTCTTGGGCTGTACTAACTTCCAAGTCACTTCTGATGCTTGGAACTGAACCCCATATGCCAAGAATAAATGAAGATCGACAACATAAATGGAACATTATGGTAAGTACATAACTTCTTTTTTTATATTTAATTATGTGTTTTATTGGCAGAAGTTTGGGGTCGTCATGAGTGCACCATGCATGGACAGTTATGCCAACCTTGTCTAATTGGAAGGCATTAACAGTTTTAAGGAGCAAGTTTTTAGCTCTTCTCTGAAATATTATAAGCACTTTGTTGATGATGTCTTTATTTTTTAGGATGGATCGATTGAGCTTCTGATGGAATGTATTAATTTTTTAGAAAGCAACAGTTCTTTTTTTAGGTTTACATTACATTTTTCAAATACTAGGATTGATTTTCTTGATGTTACATTATCTATTAATAAGGCTGAAAACTTCACTTTTCAGGAAAGAATGCCACAGAAGTAATCTATAGCATTGCTCTAGCATGCAACCTACCCACATTTATAATAATATTGTGAAACACCAATTTCTTAGAGTGTCCTGGCTTCATACAGTAGATTATGAGTTTTTAATTGCCACTGAGAAACTGACAGATGAATTTCTAGCTAGGGGCTATTGACATAAAGAAGTCGGTCGTGCCCCTTGTGAAGTTGGTGCTTTGAGATGTATCATGGGGAAACCCTATTTTAAGAAGGGCTTAGAGCCTACCATCAAGAAGAGAAGCCCTTTTGTTAATAACAGAGTATCACTTGTGTATAGCCGTGATGTTAAGATATTCTTTGATATTAGTAGGAATTGGCCAATATTCTTGTCAGATGACAAGATTAAGAAAGTGATAGTTGATAGACCTAAATTTATTTTTAGGAATAATCTTTCTCTTAAGACAGTTGTGCTATGGTTATTACAGGTGACAAGGGCTGAAAACGGATAGGCTGGGAACCTTTCCTTGCAGGATGTGTAAAGCTTGTGCCTATATGCCTGGGAGCAATACTTTTGTGTATCCCTTAATAGCTAAGAAGTTTAACTTTGGATTCTCCTCAAATTGTAGGACTAAGAATCTCATACATTTGGCCACTGTAAACAATGTATAGCTTTTTATGTGGGAAAAACTAATAGGTTTTTTAAAGAATGTGTCCTACAACATCTAGGTGATAAAAGATTTAATAGTATGTCCAATGCCCTTTGTAAACATATTGTTGAGAATGGTGGACACTCTTTTGTTTTTACAGCCCTTGAAATTATTGAATAAACTATTAGAAGTGATGATTTAGTTAACAGAACAAAAGTAGCTGAGATTAAATGCATAGCTGTCTTGCAGGCTGACAATCACCAGGTCTTAACGGTAATATACCTTTAAGACCGGCTTTAAAGGCAAGGAGATTCTGCCTTTAACTGAAGCAGTCTTTTGATTCATTCTTGTAGTCTTTAAAATTAATGTAGTTTGTATTGTTCAATAGATCTGATGAAGCATGGAAATGTGAAAGTGTGTATCTCTTTTCATGTGATGTTTTTATTGTTTTGCTGAGTATGCTGCTTGCTTTGGTGATTGGACTGCTTTTTACTTCTAGGATTTTTGCTGCTACAGACTGACCTTTGGTTGCCTGCCTAAGACTTGCTATTTTATTTGTGGATTTTTTGAAAAAGTCAGCAAAGCAATGAATGAAGGCAAAATGGTACACACTACGTACCTCAACTGGCCAATGCTTTTGACACAATTCCCCACTCAGGCAGAGTAGAAAAGCTAAATAAACTGAGAATAAACCCCTATGTCACCTACTGGATTGCCAACTGGCTCACAGATAGGACACAGATAAAAAATTAGGTGGAGTTTCCTCCACAAAGAGACCAATCACCAGTGGAGTCCTGCAGAATTCTGTGTTGGGGCCTCTCCTGTTTTTCATCCACTTGTCTAAGGTAAAAGCCAATACCAAAGGGCTCTGACTAACTAAGTTTGCAGATGACAGCAAGCTAGGAGCAGTCATTGAATCTCCAAATGACTTAGCCATCATGTAGGAAGGTTTTATATCAAATAATTAACTGGTGCAAAAATCATGGACTGAAACTAATGCAAAAAATGCAACATTGTATCCTTTGGGAAGTCATCTACCACATTGATAATATACCCCTACCACTACCCACTTGTTCAAGATTTGGGAACTCATTTGGACAGTGGCTTAAGTTTTGGCCAACATGTACCTATTGTTGTAAGAAAGTACTTCTATATTGCACAGCTTATAAACAAAGGGATTGTGACTAGCTCTAGGGACGTCATTGCCCCCATTTACTCAGCCTTCATTAGGCCAGTCATTGAATATAATACCCCCTTTGGCATATATCTGTCCAGGCACATACAACCACTGGAATGCCCACAGAGATACCTTACAAATAGGATACAAGGCCTAGACAACATGTCCTATATGGACTGACTCAAAGCTCTGTCACTATACTTGGTCTCTTACAGACTACTAAGGGGTGACGTGTATCTGGCATACAAGATATCCTCTGACCCATTACTGGTTGATTTATTGCACATAAACAAGTCAAATGGTATCAGAAATACTCAATCTAAAGATTTAAACCTCTTCTGTAACATCAGCAGAACAATTTGGAGGGCCAGATATATTTTGCAGACTCCCCATCCACTTAAATAAAGTTCATCTCTGTCTATTTTAAGCACAACTTAGATATGTGGATGGGAAATAGAAAATTGACCCCAAAACTGCTCCCTGTATGACTAATGGACAGAGGCAGCTCCTAAATGCCTTATTTAATGCATGGGTCTCCTCAAAGTATCCTTGGTATGATCCCCATTATTATCATTAGGGGTAATTTATAATTATTTACCATGGGGTGAACACTGAAAGGGAAATTGGTTATGCTTAAAATGGCCCACAAGGGCAGCTAGCCTAGTTCTTACTTATGAACCTATGAACCTATATAGATAAATTGATATTAAGAGAAGGAGAGAGTGTTTTATTTCATTAATGCAATACGGCTTTTATTAAAGTAAAGATTATACAGACGGACTTCTGTCTAAAATATTGCATTTTCTCTATCAAACATAACAAATGATCAAAACATCTTTTCTTGTGCATGCGTTTGTGGAGCTTTGCTCCCCCACCCCATCCCCATTCATATAACAAACCTGAAGTTGCTGCAAGTCAGGATAAATGACAAAAGCACTTTCAGTCTTTTGAAATCTTCATATTAACTAGCATATGGTCTTTCACAGTGTAGCCTTTCTAAGGGTTCCCATCAAAGTGATGTGGCAGCTGTTAGAAGTATGAAAGGCCACTCTACTCTAGCCCCATAGGAATGCTTGCATTCTGATCCTCATCACTAAAAGTCACTCACTGATGAGGGTTGGACGTGCTGAGCATGTCATTGTAAATGAACTTTGTATTGATCTTTCTTTGGCTGAAATAATGAAATGCTGATTCATGGGAGAGTTTGAAAGATTACTGCTCAAAACTTCTTAGCAATTCACTGGTATCATTCTGCATGATTACATATGAATGCACTAAGTAAAATAAAATAATTGTATTATCATTTATATAGCCTTTTTATACATGATCTAAAATGTATGATACATTCCATGGTTCATTCATATATACTGGTTGTTTTGTTGCAAAACAGCATTATGTGGCATTCTGTGAAAGGATTATGTATTGTCTTTTTGACATTTTTTTAAATATTTCTTCATTGACTTAAGGTCTGACATGCAGCCATCACATAGTGAGCAAATACACACTGTGCTTAACACTGAAAATTGTATATTTTTATGTCACTAAACAATACTACTGTTGTAAAAGAAGAAGCATTTTAGTAAATGGACAGTCATAATGCCCCAGACACCTTTAGGTGACTCAGCTGGCTGTTTGAAGTGAGACCGTCTCTAATTATTTAATGGGATTTACAATCTACAGAGATTCAGACACATATGTGAAATTAATTGTTCTACACCCTACTTTACTAAATGTGTCTGTTTGAGCTAACACTGCAGAAACATTCAAAATATTGAATATGACTGAACTGCAGGTTAGAAGTAAAACTGGAAATATGTGCTGTCAATAAAGTAAAATTATCTAACCATTTCTGACCAGGCCAGCTATGGTAATCATAGGAATAAACATAAAAGATGATAACAAGAAACACATGACAGCTGAAGGTAATGTGCATGATACACAGTAAAGAACCAGCAATCATCAACCAAAGTACAGTGCAACGTACAACTACACTGCTGTCACAACATGACATAGTGTGCTATGCTACATGTCTGGTAATGAATGTGGGAGATGGAAGTAGTGTGCCTTACTGCAGTCAGGGCACAGAAAATAAAGGTGAGAGTGTGTGTGTGTGTGTGTGTGTGTGTGTGTGTGTGTGTGTGTGTGTGTGTGCGCGTGTGCGCGTGTGTGTGTGTGTGTGTGTGTGTGTGTGTGTGTGTGTGTGTGTGTGTGTGTGCTTGTTGTGTGCAATATAACAGACTTTATTCTCACACTGGAAGCAGTATGCCTGGTTGTCTGTCATTATGAGATAGTACAGTGCTATGCAGTGTGCATCTGAACATCTGTACTATGACTCTCTGTACAAGAATATTACAGCTGTAGTATGTGGAGCTATGTAGTGATCACTCATCACTGGTAGTTATGCCACATGTGTACATGTAAGGTTGTACTGTGTGTAATGGCAGACAGAAACTCAACAGCAGTTGCATGCTCACATTTAGCCAGAACAGTCAATGTATGCACCCTCTTTCTTCAGAAGTGGTTTTATTGGAATTATGTCAATAAATAAACATCATTTTCCCAGACAGCAAAAAATTCTGACAATTTTTCACAATTGTACTTTTGGTAAAATTCGGAGTAAATCTTGTTTTGCAGGAGGAAAGGGGGGAAGTCCATCTGCATCTCCCATGTGTGTAGTGGGTGTAACCCCCCCACCCCAAAAATAAATATATTTACTCTAAGGTTGCACAATGGTGGTGGAGAAAAGGGAGTTCTCCAGTATTGGTGAAAATGCTTTCTGTGAAACATTTTCACATTTTCACTGAACCATCAGTCACTTAAACTGCTGACGATTTATTGGCACACTCCTGATTTGGCAGTAAACATCTTTTCTGTAGCACTGAACCTCAACTTGCTTCTTGTGTTTTTCTGTGGCTCCTGTGTATCCTACTTCAGCCACTAATGCTACACTTCCATGATATTATGCATCTGTGGTTGTGCAGATATTAAAAGGTCCTATATGATACAGGATAATGGTGAAAATCTGTGTTTATACTTGCATGAGCATGAGAAACTTTGTTTCCCAGTTCCTTTTCAAATACATGTTCAAAAGCAAATCTATAGTGGCTTTTGTAGCTGGTAGAGTGGTTGTGAGAAGCTTATCAAAGGCAGCCTGGTATGTTTTTCTGGAAGGAAAGTAGTTGCTGCCAAAATATTGATGCTGTGTCCTATGTTGTGATTGCTATTAAAGTCTGCAGATAGACCTGAGACTTGAATATAGTTCCCAGTGGACTGTAAAAGATGAAGATAACAATCTTCAGTGTTGCATCTGGCAGTTCCTACTTCCTAAACTTTGTGGCTGCACCTTCAAAAATTAGTCATCATGTACATTGGCTGCAGCTCCTAGTCATGCTCTGCAGTATATTTATTTAGTTAACATAATAATTCAGCATAAGTGGCCTTAATCTTTGTACCAAATAATACACCATTTGTAGGACATGCTGACTAGATACTTGGATGTATAGTAGTACAGCTGGTAAAACTGGTGTGAAACAGTAAAATGCCCCATCCATGAGTCACAGCAGATCTGAAATCCCTAGGGTTTTCCAAAGATGTGAGCTGTGTGTGACCTGTCCTTTGGAACTTCATACTTAAAGAAGGTTGACATCTGTCATTCGTTAGTATTAGAATCCACATTGTGATGTACTTTGAACCTTTGTGCATTACTGTAGCTTCGGTGTCATTTGTGTTTCTGTGGTCATCGCATAAGAATGTTGGTGCATATACCTGTACTACATTCTTGCATGATCTGCAGAGATGAACTACTCAGTCCTTTGTTTTTCACATAATCGCCTCCTTCAGATGTTATACAGCTGCTGACACAGACTCTGTTGGGTAATCATGGGCTGAGCTCTTTGTGGCTCATTTAACAACCTCCACAGCAAAGGTAACAGGCCTGTCCTTGTGCCTGTGATGCATCATTCTCTGGTATCACCAGTGTTGTTTATTACTGTCTACTTTTCAGAGTGGCATAGGTATTCAATTCTTGTATAATTGTGGCTTTCCTCTCACAGATCAGTTGCATGTGTACACTGTACCCAGCTAGTGAGGTGCAAATTGTCCACTGCATTGTGCTTAAAAACTAATAGTAGATATTTGGTAAATGTGCATTTAGCCAATGTGCTCCATAAACATGTTGCTGAATACATACACACACACACACACACACACACACACACACACACACACACACACACACACACACACACACACACACACACACACACACACACACACACACACACATACACAAACTCGTGCATACACACGTGCACAGACACATGCACACACACCCACACACAAAAACATCTATATATATATATATATATATATATATATATATATATATATATATATAAATATAAAACCTGGTACTGTGCTTCCTTTATTTTGGCTGTTACAATGTAAAGCACATATGGAAGAAAATTAATTCTGGATGTATTCTCTACAATTAGCTATACATAAGGTCAGTATTTGTCTATTATGTATGTGCTGTGGTTATCCCTATCCATTTCTCCTATCAGTGGTGTTAGGTACCTGTTTTTCAGTGTTGTGATTACACATTTGTTATAAGATAGATGTTATCATTATGTCTCTAATACTTACTAACTCTTCTAAAATACCACCTCTACTCTACACCCTACCTTTACTTGTTCTTCTTTCAGCTTTTCCCGGTTAGGGGTCGCCACAGAGGAACTCCGGTTCGCTAATGATTGGCAGTAGATTTTTACTATGCAGAGGTGCCAGCCCGACGTCCAACCTTCAATGAAGGCACGCCCATTCACACATGTCTTTTGAACGCCACTCGACCACGGGGAGGACATGCAGACTCCACACAGAAGGTGCTCCAACCGAGAATCGAACGGGAGAACCTCTTGCTGTGAGGTGATAATGTTACCGCTGCACCACCATGGCTTACACCCTACCTTTACTAATCACCCTTTATTCTCTCACCATCTATGAATACCAATCCCATATCAGATTCAACCATCCCAAACACCTTACTACCACCCCAATCCTCTCAAACTTTTCTGCCCACTCATTCATGTCCATTGACGCCAACTCCTTTACCCCTGCTAACACCCACCCTGTTATACACAGATATGTTAACACCAAAACTAAATACTACCAAAAACTGATAAATACATTTCTAAAGCTCATAGCTAGTTTGCCCCACACCCTTACTATTGATGGGGATATCCACCCCAACCCTGGACCACCATCCCCAGACAACACTAACTCTAATCATAACAGCCCAAACATAAGACAAAGCCTAAATAGTCCTCCTAATTCACTATTGACCTGCCACTTAAACATTAGAAGCATCAACAATAAGGTCCACAACCTCCATGCCCTCCTATCAACCTACTCCCCCAACATACTTTGTCTGACTGAAGCATGGTTAAAACCAACTACGCCAGATACTGAAATTTTACCTCCAGGGTATAATATACTCAGGCTAGAGCGTACTACCAGGGAAGGGGGAGGGGTTGCTGTTCTCTATAAAACCACCCTAAATGTTACTCTAGACAACCTTCAACCACCTGTATTTAACAAAGCAGAAATTCTGATTTCCAAATTACAAATAATGAAAAACAAATGTATAAACATAGTATGTGTCTATATTCCCCCCAGGTAATAACTCAGTGACCCTAGAAGACATCCTGTATTGGCTATCCAATGCCTATCCCCAAGAGACCATTGTTCTACAGGACTGCAATATAGATTGGAATAACTGCACTGCAGAGACCTCAACCACCAACGTAAACCTAGATGGTTTTACACAAACTATAACCCCTACTAGGATCAGCAAGCCTAACAATAAAGAAAGTATCCTAGACTGGATACTAATTAATAGCCCCCACCACATGTACAAATCAGGTACTCTCCCTGAAGATCTAAGTGATCATTTCTTAACGTATACTATTAGGCATAAAGTTGAATGTCTGCATCTACCCACCTATAAAACAATAAGAAATAACAAAAACTTCAACCTTAATAAATTCTTAGAAGAACTTAAATTATGTAATTGGTCAATTCTAAAACAAATACCACAAATGAGGCAGTAACACACTTTAATAACACATTCCTGGCCATCCATGACAACCATGCACCTGCACACTGTATTAGAAATAAAACAAAAATTGCCTCCTGGCTCACTAAAGAAACCAAACTAAAGATTATTCAAAGAAATAATGTCTGGAACACCTGGTACTCCAAAAAAATCTAGAAAAAAATTAAAAAAAATTTAGTAACCTGAGGAAGCGCACCTGTGTGCATGAAAGCGCTTGTTTTATGAAATAAAACCAGATTTTTATTTTATCGTGGTGGTTCCTAGCAGTATTTCTTCATTTTACCTTCTTCGTTTGGTGTGAGGAACCTTTGGATGATCGGCTTGTGTTTCTTGCTGTTAGTTTTCATTTTATTGTGCTTAGCCGATCTTCACACGATGGACATGCCGAATATTGAATTGGACTACAATCCAACAGGTACTACGAGAACCGATGGTTGGAATTGCTTATTCTACCAGAAAGATAACCCGCTCTTACGCATGGACACTAATTATGATGCCTCTGACAATGTTTCGACCAACAATGAGAACCTACATGACTTTTTCGGTTATTTGAGGTCTCTGGAAAATGACTTATATCGCCTGCATAGGCTTGTCTGGCAAAGAAGACATCTTCAAGCGTGCCTACACTTCAAGGTTATCCCCCGTGGCATGCGTGTTCTATGCATGCCGAGCTACGGGGATAGCCACCCAGAATTGCTCCGGAAATGGCAGCAGCTCAATATCGAGTTTGGTAACCAATATCTGCAACTGCTGCTGGAACATTTTGCACCTATCGAAGCGGAGCTTCTGGTTAAGGTAGAGGAACAATATAAATATCTCACCATTAATTACCAGACAGAATTTTGTGTCTATAAAATACAAACTATGAACAAACAGTTAGCATTGTATAGTAACAAGTTAGAACAAATTAAATCTAAGAAACTAAAGCGTGACTGTGAAGACTTTCAGTTGGGCCGCATTTTTGTTTGGCCGAGAACTAACATGCAGACTAGTTCTCAGACGGCCCAGTTACCGGCAGCTGTAAGTGTACCTAACAATGATTCAGCGGTTACACTGACTGAGCCATTGGATATTAGATCAACAGCCGTAAATCAAACAGATGGTACAAGTCACAGAGAGTCTAACACACCCAATACGCTAAATCTATCCTTACCCTGTAATCAGCAAGGTTTGAATAACATTAATAATTCAGGTGCGAAATCTAAAGCCAATGGCCTGAACAGTGCTTTTGCTGCACCTATACCTTTAAACTTCCCTCTCCCCTACAAGGGCGCAGTACGTACGCGCTCAGCCAGTCGGGGGAGAGGAAAAAGGAAATTATCGGGAGAGACACCAGAGCGGAGAAGGAGGATGAAGAACTGAGCTCTTTGTTCTTCAATTTGGCGACAAGGACTTTTTCATCGGAAGAACAACTTATATTAAATAAGGGTCTATCTTTTATACCCTCTAAGCATAGTATACTATCAGACACTCTTATAGGTTTACGCCTGTTTACCAGAAAATTGTCTCTCAAAGTGCTGTTCACTGACGGCTCACTTGGCAATACTGAATTTGATTGTAAAACTGCAATTTGTAAAAGGAAAAGTTCCTTTATACCTCCACTAACTTCATCTATTGAATGTTTTATGCGAACATGTGAACATGACTTTTACAGTTATTATGAACATGACAAGCTCAGAAATAATTTTGTAAACCTGAATTATACACTAAAAAATTCCTTAGATGACTTGTGTAATGATGTGAACATAGTATTCAAACCAGCTGACAAGGGAGGAGGAATTGTTGCCTTAGACACATGCTTTTATAAACAACTGATGAGGGAGATGTTAAGTGAAGACAAGGCATACAAAATAATAGAAAAATCGAAGGTTGCGTCAATAGTAAAATACGTACATGACACTTTATATGATTTGCTCATGACGAGATCTATAGAGAAGTCGTTGTATGACTATTTAGTGATAGAATCACCCCTTATTCCTGTGATTAAGGGTTTGCCCAAGTTGCATAAAGATGAATATCCCCCCCCATTATGACCCATAGTATCAGGTGACCATTGGGTCACTGAAAATGCCTCCTTATACATACAATCAAAACTTGGCTTAATGGTAAAAGAAATACCAACCATTTTGAGGAACTCATATGAATTACTAGATGACCTTAAGCAAGATTTAGTGACTAACAACCTTAATGTGAATACCTTATTAGTTACACTAGACATAAAAAGTCTTTTCACAAGCATCCCCAATGATTATGGCCTTGATGCTATCAGGCTTCATTTAGTTGAGCTAGGAACATTGGACAGCAATGAGATTATGAATGTCTGCTGCCTTTTGGACTTGGTCCTAAACAATAATGTTTTCTTGTTTGATCATTCTGTATATGCGCAGACGTGGGGAGTAGCCATGGGCACTCCCTGCGCCAACGCATATGCTAATCTAGTAGTTCATAGATGGGAGAAAGAGAATATCTTTAGTGACCCTAGATTCAATAATGTGATCCTATATAGACGTTTCGTAGATGACGTCATAATGCTATGGAATGGGGGCGCAGATATGTTAGAGGATTTCATTCGTTATATGAATGATACCACCTCGTTTCTTACATTCACCTATGAATACTCTTTGGTAAGTGTTGATTTTTTGGATATCACTCTAACAAAAGGAAATAACAATGACTTGGCCACTACCCTATACAGGAAGTCATGCTGGAGGAACAGTATCCTCCACTATGACAGTCTGCATCCACGGCACATATTTCGCAACATTATAAAAGGTCAAATAAGCAGAATACTAAGAATATGCAGTGATAGATTGGATGCCTTACGATTGATTGAGCAACAGAAACATTATTTTATGGACAGAGGTTATCCAGTAAAATTGGTTAATGAAGTAATTGAATCCATGCTAGGGAACCCAAACTCATGGAGAAAAGCAGGTCAAATTGTGGACAGAAGGGAGAAAGGCAACAGCATCAAATATGACATCAAATATACTAGTGGTTTTATAAAATAAAACCAGATTTTTATTTCATCGTGGTGGTTCCTAGCAGTATTTCTTCAAAGAACTTAAATTATGTAATTGGTCAATTCTAAAACAAATACCATAAATGAGGCAGTAACACACTTTAATAACACATTCCTGGCCATCCATGACAACCATGCACCTGCACACTGTATTAGAAATAAAACAAAAATTGCCTCCTGGCTCACTAAAGAAACCAAACTAAAGATTATTCAAAGAAATAATGTCTGGAACACCTGGTACTCCAAAAAAATCCATATTACTAGACAAAAAAAAACTATTTCTGCCATCTACATCTGCAGAAACACCACAACAAGCCACAGACGTTCTGGGCAGGTATTAACAAACTCCTCCAGCCCCCTCAGCCCCAGCCCAAATAACGCCAGAGTCCATTGCCAACACCTTCAACAGTTTCTTTACAGAAACCATCCAGGCCCTTGCTAACAAACTTAAACCTTGTCCTAATGATGAAACCCCTAAACCCAGTGACATTCTCTCCTTCAGCTTCCAAAAATTTCCTAATTCAGTCATTAGAGCCCTAATCAAACCAACCACCCTTTCAGCTGACCTCCATCCTGCAGACTACCTGCAAAAAACTGCTGATGTTATAGCATTCCCTGTCTTTATTTTGATAAACAGAACCATAAATGAAGCCTCTATCCCTTCTATCTGGAAAATATCACGTCATACCACTCCACAAAAGAGGCAGCTCCATTGAGTTATCAAACTACAGACCAATAGCTATCCTTTCCCCTCTAGCTAAAATTATGGAAAAGTGTATCCATAAACAACTGTTATACTACCTTATTCAACATAATCTTTTGGCCAACTCCCAGCATGGATTTAGACCACAGCACAGTACCACCTCAGCCCTCCTCTCCTTTTCTAATGTCATAAATTTGAAATGTAACAACAAACTATCTTCTGCCGTTTCTCGATCTTTCCAAGGCCTTTGACATGGTTAACCACCAGCTACTCTTATTTACCCTAAAGAAAATATCCCTAAACAACCATGCCATACAATGGTTTCAATCTTATCTTAATGGAACTAAAACAAATAGGCACCACCACAGAGTGAGTGCACCTGTGATGTAGAAAATGTAATAAATATAAAATGTGTACACCATTCACAGGAGCAGTCCACAGGTGGTAAAAACGTCTCTACTGCAGCAAACTATTCCAAAAGTCAGGTATATCGCACCAAATAATCCAAACATCGATAGTGAAGACACTATTTATTAAATAAGTTAAAACATGGTAAGCGCTTTCGCTTGTGCGGCTTCCTCAGACCAAACAAGTACAGATACTTCCCTTAAAAACCCTTCTTATATATCCCTGCTCATAAATTGTCAAACACATCATTAAATGTTGGGCTGACATCATTTCCTGATTGATGAGCCAGTATCCATAGTAACAAAGATTCAGTTAAAAAGAAACATCTAAACAGAAATTCATCTACTTTGTTAAGTGAGGATTCATTAAAAACTTATAAACATCATAAAATCATGCTTTAAAACATCTCTAATTAATATGATCAAAACAGTATACTTAAACAAACCAATTCTAGAGCACATAAAAACTCATCTTATATATGTTTATGTATAGATGTATATAATTGTGTGTAAGAAGTAAGAACAAAACAGTCACTTCACTTATTTTAACCTCCTACTCTGTAAAACCGGTTTGAGGGGTATTTTATCATTCAGTCACAGTCTCTTATCTGCTCTCTTATAATCCACTTGGATTCACAACTGTTCGTGAAGTTCCTAACATCACCCCTTCTGTTACTTGGTACAACAACTTGTATGACTGAGAACTTAAATTGATGTTGGGGACCTGCATCCATAACATGTTTTGATAGTGCATTATGGTCAGATTGTATTCGTGTGTGATACAAATGCTCCCTCACCCTGTCTCTCAATTTCTTGTCCGTTTTGCCTACATAGAATGCACTACAGACAGTGCATCGGGCAAGGTAGACCACATGTTCAGTCTGACAATCTGCACTGACATAAAAGGTGTGCTTTTGTTGTGTAACCGGATGTGTAAAATATGTGCTTGTATCTATATACCTACAGAAATTGCATCTGTTGCATGGTTGAGTGCCTGATGCCACCTGACCATTGTCATTCCTCTTCCTATTCCTAGGCTGGCAAAGCAACTCTTTTAAATTCATTCTGTTTTTAAAAAAGACATTTGGTTTATCTCCCACTATTTCTTTGATATGGTGGTCTACTGTTAAAACACTCCAGTGCTTATTTACTATTTCTCTTATGTCAGTAGTATCTTGTGTGTAATACATTGTTATTTTAACCTCCTTAACTGCTGGCCATTCCTGTGTTGTGCATTCCAATGCCCCTACACTCGAGAAGTATGGACTTGCTTTAGTCTGCCGTAGCAGGTCCACTCCCTCAAAAGCTGTAGTGACCTCATCTAAATTGTAGCTCCTATCTAGGAGCCTCATCCTCAAGTCTAGCAGTTCTTTCTCAAAGCCGTCCTGGGTTGGATTAAGCCTAGAGGCTCTCATGGCCTGACCTTTGGCTACATTCTTAAAAACATAGTTAGGATGCATGCTCTTTCTATGCAATAGCGTGTTCCTATGACATGCATTCCTATGGACCCCTGTATTCAAAGTGCCATTACCAAGTCTCTCAATGTACACATCAAGGTAAGAGATACACTGTCGTGAATACTCCACAGTGAAATTCAAATACTCAGTAAGCCCATTGATCTCAACTAAAAAAATCCTGTAACATTGTCTCCCCACCAGTCCACAACAAAAATAAGTCATCCACAAAACGTCTGTAGAATACAACATGTGTACTATAACTGCCTAATGGAAAAATCTTCTCCTCTTCCCATGTGGCCATTACAATGTTGGCGTAGCTGTTGGCACACGAATTGCCCATAGCCACGCCATCATTCTGAATATATATACCCTCATTGTACATGAAAATGTTATTATTCAGGATGACTTCCTGGAACAAACACATTAAATCCACAGGACATACATCATAAGTGGTATGTAATGACAAATATCGATGTACACTTTCCATGCCTTCATTATTCGGTATAACGGTAAAGAGACTCTTTCCATCCAAAGTAACTAAAAAATACTGTGCATCATCCGCAATACATTTCATATGGTCATACAGATCTAATAAAAATTGCTTGCTGTCCTTGAGAATATGGGCATTTGCATCAACTACTGGTCTAAGATACTGCTCCAAATAAAGTGACAAAGGCTTTGTAACTCAACCCCTGCCTGCTACTATAGGTCTTATGGGTGGGTTTGTCGAAGTCTTTTGTATTTTAGGGAGCTCTTGGATGATTGGTAGGAGGGGGTTATTAACCCTCAGAAGCTTAAAAAATCTAAGCCAATATCTCCACTTCTTAACAGATCATCTAGCATGTCATACACTTTATATACTCAATTCTCTACTTCTTCCATGCTTATTACTGAATAAAACTTGTCTTCTTGTAATAATGCCACCATACTACCTATGTAATCGTCACTGTCCATGACTACAGTAAGTCCCCCTTTGTCCGCTGGTCTAATAATAATGGACTCATCATTACGTAAGTCATTCAGGGCTGTTCTTTGTTTAAACGTTAAGTTCCCTCCCTTCTTTTTCCTACCTAACAAATTCATCTTATGTATATCTTCCTCGACTAACTTTGTAAACGCATCTATAAGTGGATGTAAATTCGGAATATATACTCTGGGAGCCTGAAATTTAGGTGCAATAAGAATCCTATGTGAAATCACAAACCTCTTCAGGTTAACCTCATTTAAAAAAGTTTAAAATCTTAGGTTTTAAGACTAACCAAATATAAATGCTGAATCTCTCCTCCCTTCCAGTAATTTACTTCAGCGTTTTCCTGACTTCTTATACGTATGTATATAAGCATGTATATCTTTCATTTTACCAGTATCGCTATACTATTACAAGATGTCTTCTCACTGTACATGCTGTCTGAATTTGCACAGCCGTAAAAGCCAAACATTCTTCTCTGGGCTTGCATAGAGTTCTCCTACACAATTAATGTCTGTGTTCCAAGCTACCACTTGATGCAAAACATAATTATTTCTCAGCATGTCAGGATTATTCTGGCACTGAATTGTTCTATGAAATCGATGCTGCTCATTTTTTGCTTACATAGTGACATTACTGTAATTTACTTTGCTATTGTTTGGCCGTGCAATTGTAATGTATTTTTTGTTTGGTTATTGCATTTGTAATTACACAGACTACAGTTATTACAACTCTTCGTACTATACAGAGTTTATTTTGGTTGGTATTTTGTGATTTCTTCTTACTGTGTGTTTTTCTTTTTGCTCTATAATTTGTATTGCACGCTGTACCATTTGTTAGAACTTTTCTCTCCAGTTCTCCACTAAAATGGGCTAATGCACAGAAAGTAAAATTTTTTTTTTTAAAAGCATGATTTGCAGGAACAACGAAGATGTTATTTTATAGTTTTCAGTATCAAAAAAAGACTTTTAATATCGACAAATGCTTAAATCAGTAAGTTCTCTTAAACACAGAAAGTAGCCTAAGTTACATTTTAAACCTCAATTTTATTTAAAATAAGCTTGACACAGCGAAGAGCTTCCTGGAAAAATGTATTGTAATTTTATTATGTGAGTATTAAGACTATATAAGCATGCAATGTGAATTCCAGCATCTATAATATATCTTAGAAAATCAAGATATTCCTGAGTAACTAAAACCTTTATTTAGTGTTTTTGTGTGGTAATATAAAGCTATTACTGCACAATCTATGTGTATGAATGCATTAAGAGAATTCAAACTAAATATGATGTTATACTATCCATAAATAAAAAGTTATGCTTCTGTTTCTGATACAGCAAGTTGTTTTGGTAAAGAATACTGTAAGTAATCTTTTATAAAACAACTAATCAATATTGAATATAAAGAATTATTTTATTCACGTATTATGTTTTCTCTGTCTTTATGATTCACTGACAATTCAGCATAGAGCTTGCCTATTGCAAAAGGATTAAAAAATTGCTTTTTTGAACTTTCCAGCAAAACAAAACAGATATTTTCTTCACATCCACAAGCGCCTTGCACTCACAAGGAGGGGACTTTACCTCCAAGAGCCCCTTACATAAATTGCTAACACCATAGCCATACAACTATTGGGAAAAGAAAAACACCACCCATCAGTCATGAGACCACATCCTGTTGTACTCTAGTCTCACAATACAGTGAAACAATAATAAACACAGTTGGCTACTACTAAATTTGGGGAAATATTGTCAGGTCCTAACAATGCAGTTCCTTGTATGGTTTATCTCCCATACATCCTACAACCATATCTAGTACTCACATATTTATTTCAGTAAATATTTTTAATAAAACAAAATATTGTTGTGATGCCTGACAATAAACATGCCACTGATTTCTGAGTCAGAATGCAACAGATATGTGAGATGCACTTTAATTCTTGTAAAACCTGCAGCAGCATAGCAGGTAAACTAAAAATGTAATTGAATCTTTAACAAGTATATTTTTCAGTGACATAAAAGTTTATGTGAACTTTTGAGTTATTTCTATGCAATATGTGTTTGCATTTAGACAGCTAAACTTAAAATGCAATAATTCATTCAGTTAAGAACAGCTAAAAATTCAGCAGTAGTCAGATGTTTTCTTTCTTTTGTTCTTTCTTTTAACCTGTTTATTCTAAAGGTGCCTTAGTTCTGGTTTAGTGATTGGGCTTCAGTCCAGTTATTTTACATTGGAAGGTTTGTGGTCTATACTCATGTGGGAGGAGAGGGAAGCTTCTGCCATTCTGAGCTGGGAATTGCTGGTTGAAGGCTTATTGTGCATGTTTATTTGAACTGTTTTTTTTTTTTCTGAAATTGGTGCACTTTGTTGGTTGTAGCATAGACGAGATTGAGACCTGCTGAATCTAGCTGTATTTGTAGAACTTGAGCACTAAACCAGGCCATCTTTTGTCGGAGAAGGTTCCCCTGCACTCTAGTGGCAGGAGTGTGCAGTTAGAACTCATCTGATTGAAGGTTGCTGGAACAGAGCTCAGTGTTCAGCTTTTTTATTGGTTAAGTTGTTTAAATCAGTCTGCTCTCGTTTGCTACATAAACAACTCCAGGCCATCAGCTGATCTCTGCAAAACTGTATGCTTCACTTTTGAACTACATTTTACCATATCACTGCTTATTTGAATGCTTTTTTTCTGATATGTTTGCACTTTGCTGTAGCATAGACTAGATTCAGACCTGCTGAATCTAGTTCTGTTTATATAACTTGAGCACTAAACCAAGCCATCTTTTGTTGAAGAGGGTTCTCCTGCGCCCTAGTGGCAGGAGTGTGCAGTTAGAACTCATCTGATTGAAGGTTGCTGGAACAGGGCTCAGTTTTGAGCTTTTTTATTGGTTAATTTGTTTAGATCCATTTGCACTCATTTGCTACATAAGCACTGTGTTTGCACATCACACACTGACGTGCAGTGGTGGGCACCATTGGTGGTTATAGAGGCAAACACTTTTGCTTGCAGATTTTCCCTTTGAAATCTGCTCGTGCTCCATCTGTGAATTCTCGTGATTCTCCCTCACCGAGAGGTGGTACATTCAGCAAAGCTCCTGAGGTATCAACATAGATTCTACCCACTAGCCCTTCATATTTTTTGTCTACTTCTCCTGTTCTCTACATTACCTGGTCCTTCCTGTCCTCTCCCTGTTTTCTGACTACATCAACTTATCTAGAATTATGGAGGGACAGTTTCCCACAGTTTCGTCAGCCTCATGTACTCTGGCAACCAACTTTTTCTAGTCCACACAAATTCATTATGTGTGAGATGCATCTATATCAAGAACCTAGAATCCAGGTTTTCTCATTCACCAGTCAGTTCACCTGATACTAAGCAGGTTGTCATCATGCACATCTCACCTCCTTCACCTACCAAACTAGCAACACATAAACATACATATGTGGAGGTCCTTAAAAGAAACTTACCTAAAAAACAGAGACCTCCCAAACGCAAACACAAGCACATTTCACATAATACATCCTCTGCAGAACATAGTACACATAATATATCACATACCAGTGTCTCACCAGTCAAGCCCCTAAGGCATAACACAAAAACAAACATCTCAGTTGTGAGGTGACTCAGTTGTGAGACACACAGATGTCCCTCTCACCAGACTGGATAAGAAAAGGTTACAGTCAGCTGTCTGTCTGATGCCAGGATCCACCATATCATACTCGCACTGAAGTCTCTAAACAACAGGCACTGTTATGAATTCATCATAGTCTATGTTGGTGTAAATGACTTGAGATGTACCTCACTGGACTATATGAAGAGAGACATGATTGAGCTCTCTGATTATGTGTATCAGGCAGGTATGTCCCTAGCCTTAAGCAGCATTTTACCATCACCTAGGATAATACCTCTATACAAACAAAAAGTGACTGACTTCAACAATTGGCTTAGTTTCTGGTGTCATTCACAGGGAATCCAGTATCTGTCATCCTGGGATGACATGGTCGACAGACCTCAATGCTTTGTCAGAGATGGTCTTCATCTGTTACCCCTGGGATTTCGATTACTGGCTAAGGCTCTTGCCATTCCTATAGTGCCTTTTTTAGGCAATGTCTTAAGAACATAATTGTCAGTGTAAAAATACCCTCTGGAAACAACCTCAAAGTTATGCTGTTAAACGCTAAGAATCTAAACCAGAAACTGCACTCACTGGAAGCAGTCCTCACCCTGGTAGATGCCAACATTTGTGCAGTCACTGAGACCTGGTTTAAGGCTGCGGAGAGCACCCCAGCTATACCAGGTTACAGTTCCTTCCTCACGTTCAGACAACAAACTGAAGCCATGAGAACTAAAGGAGGTGGTGTATCAATATTCATTAAAGATAAATACACCTCTAGATTTGTTAAACAGCATGACTCCCTTGAATTACTTCAGGTGCAGTTAACTGTAGGGAACACCTTTCTTCAGAGTCATTGCCAGCTATAGGACCCCCCTCCATGAATCAGGACATCCACTCAGCCTACTTGGATCTACTTGAGTTAATTAAGATACAACCAAAACACCCTGGTTTTGGGGGACTTTAATTACCCGTCCATAGACTGAGTAGATTATACATGTTCTAAGTCACTTGCCCAAAGATTCCTGGAATTTGTTAACTCCAGTATCCTAGACTATCTGGGTGACACACCCACAAGTGGCTCAAACATCCTGGACCTGGAGCTCACCAATATGGGGGACCGCTGCACCATCCCCAGTGTGTGGCCATCCCTGATGAGATCTGACCAAAAATCAGTCTCGACAGAAGTAACTATAACACAAGACCCCCCTTAGCAACTACTAGACTAAAAAACTTCTCCAAGGCCAATTACAACCTCTTATGTGATGGCATAAACAGCTTCATAGCCCCTCCCCACTGATGGAACAGACACATATGCTCAGTTATACACCAATGCTTTATACAAGCACCTGTACAATTCTATTGACTCTGCCATGCCTGATAGAACCAAAACAAGATCTTCCAGGAAAAACATACCTGCCTGGTGCACAACTGCTATTAATAGGCTATACAATAGGAGAAAGAAATTGCTGTCTAAGAGTAGGAAGGAATGGTCTCAAAACTGAAAACACTCCGTCCTCAACGTAAACAAGCACATAAGTCTCCTACTGATGTCCTCTAAAAGCAAATTTTGTTTGTTTGTGTCTTTCGGCTTTTCCTGGTTAGGGGTCGCCACAACAGAACTCCGGTCTGCTAATGATTGGTAGTTGACTTTTACATGCTGAGTTACCAGCCCTGATGCACAACCTTCAACAAAGGTACGCTCATTCATGCATGTCTCCACGCAGAAGACGCTCTAGCTGAGAATCGAACCGGACTGCGTCTTACTATGAGGCAACAATGCTACTGCAGCATCAAAAGCAAACTATGAATCCAAATTAGCTTCCCTAGCTAAGGATAACAACAAGGTGTTGTTCTTTAGTTACATCCGTAACTTCAAAGGCAAGGCCCTAATTTGTGCTGAACTCATAATTAATTGTACTACATATATAGAACCTGTGGATATAGCAAACCTGTTGGCTGACAGGTTCAGTGAAAACCTCACACCCCTGTCCCCACCACATATACCCCAAAGCATCCTTAACACCTGTCCCCCACCTAGTATCTTTGAGGAGCAGGTCTTAAATTCCCTCCCCAAGGCCAAAAACACAGCCTCTATGGGACCAGACAACATCCCGGGTTGCTTTCTACATGGGTTAAAACAGGAATTAGCATCACCATTGGGCACGGTTTTCAATCACAGCCTAATTACTGGCTTCATCCCAGAGGAATGGAAAACAGCTACTGTCATCCCTTTGCACAAAGGGGGTGCAACCATGGACCACAGGAACTAGAGACCCATTAGCCTGACCAGCCTTATCTGCAAGGATGTGGAATGAATCATCATGGACCTTATTAACAAAGATACAGGAAATCTCCAAATGCTCATCCCCACCCAGCTTGGCTTTATCAAGGAGAGATCATGGCTGTTAAACTTGGTGGACTTCTTCAAGACAGTCACCAAAGAACAAGGCAAGGGCAAATCTGTGCATACTGCCTACCTAGACTTAGCCAAGGCCTTTGACACAATCCCCCACTCAGGCATCATTGATAAACTTACCCAGCTGGATATCAGCCCTTATACTGTCAGGTAGGTTGCAAACTGGCTCACTGATAGAACTCATATGGTCAAAATAGAGGACCCCACCTCCTCCATTAGATCTATAGCCATTGGTGTTCCACAAGGATTGGTTCTGGGACCCTACTGTTCAGAATCTACTTCACAAAGTACAGGCTAAAACTAAAGGACTGTTGCTGACAATGCTTGCTGATGACTGCAAACTGGGAGTGATCACTGAAACCCCTAGTGATGTCAACATCCTGCAAGAAGGTCTTACAGAGACTAATGACTGGTGCCAAAGTCATACCCCACCTCCTCCATTAGACCTATAACCATTGGTGTTCCACAAGGATTGGTTCTGGGACCCCTACTGTTCAGAATCTACTTCACAAAGTACAGGTTAAAACTAAAGGACTGTGGTTGACAATGTTTGCTGATGACTGCAAACTGGGAGTGATCACTGAAACCCCTAGCGATGTCAACATCCTGCAAGAAGGTTTTACAGAGACTAATGACTGGTGCCAAAGTCATGGTCTTAAACTTAATACAAAAAATGCATTGTCATCCCCTTCAGCAAAGGTGATGTTCCTCCTAACTACCACATCAATAGCAATACCCTAAGCACACAGTCAGTGGTGAGAGATCTGGGCACACAGGTTCACAGGAACCTTAACTTTGATCACTGTGTCTTCACAGTGGTAAGAAGGGCATTTTATATTGCTCAGCTCATAAGTAAGGGCATTGCCTCCAGAAAAAAAGAGGTTATAACCCCCCATACTCTTCCCTCATGAGGCTAAACAGCTACAGCAACTGGAGAGACCACACCGGTTCCTTACAAAGAAAATTCAGGGTCTGTCTTATGCGGACAGATTGAAGTTATTGTCACTTTACTCTGTGTCATACAGACTGCTCAGAGGTGACCTGTACTTTGCATACAGAGCAGTCTCTGACCCAGTTTTAATGGAAATGCTGCACATTCGCAAGTCAAATGGCACGTGGGTCACTCACTCAAAGGACCTTAACCTGGTATATGATATCAACCAAACTTGCTAAAGAGACAGATTTGTTTCACAGAGGTTGCCCCACTTTTGGAACATCCTATTCATGTTAAACAAAGCCCCTTGTTGGCCCTATTTAAGAGTAATTTGGACGATTGGATGGGTAACTGGAAATCCACCCCAGTGGTTCTACCTGTGTCCCTCTTAGACAGGGGCAATAGGTGCTGATTTTAGTGTCTGCTTAAACCAGACACCCTTGGGAACACAGGTTGAACTTGGCTAGGCTTGTAAGGGCCCTGGCCCGATTAGCCTAGCAATCTCCTATGATCCTATGATCCTAATTTTCTATTTCCCCATATATTTAAATGTCAACTGTACTACATAACTTATTCTTTATTAAGTAAAGCACTTTTATTTACTCACTTTCAAAAAGCTTGTTGTTGGTCATCTGTTTACTTGTTTTTGCTTTAATTGTTAAGAGGGCATATACTGTTAAATGGTGATAAACTGATGGATCTCTAATTGACCAAACTGCTCGACCATACATTACCATGTCTGTTTATTATTGTATATCTTGTTAACAAGAGTGAAACGGTGGCTGAGATTTCCTAGCCTGGTAATCTGGGCTAGTGCCAGTTTAATACTTGGAACAGAAGGCTGTAATATTTGAGAATATTACAAGCCTTCCCTGGAAATAAATCTCTGTTTCTGTGTGTGGTGTGTGTGTGTGTGTGTGTGTGTGTGTGTGTGTGTGTGTGTGTGTGTGTGTGTGTGTGTGTGTGTGCGCGTGTGTGTGTGTGTGTGTGTGTGTGTGTGTGTGTGTGTGTGTGTGTGTGTGTGTGTGTGTGTGTGTGTGTGTGTGTGTGTGTATAGATGTAAATGTTTATGCAAAGTATAGTTATAGTGGGCAAGTGAGTTCTGGAAGGCACTGGCACCCACAGAAAGTGATGAGGAAGGAGTCTGAGGGGCTAGGCCAAAGCCTCTGTTGTAGAGTGTTCATTGTGACATGTATTACTCGGTGTGGATTATGAACACCTATGCCCACAGCAACAGTGCATATTTCCCCTGTGCTCTTGTGGACAACTTTCACTCAGTGAGTTTTTTAGTAATACAAATTTGTGTGCTTTTTTATACTTTATCCTGTCTGATACCACTTAGTATATGATTCAAAAGGTTCTTTTACTGGTGCCCATCAGATGAAAGATATTATTTTTTAAGGATAAAGCTAATTTATTTGTAGCTGGCAGTGGAACTGATCTATGTACCATAATCCCTCTCTGCTGTGTTTCAGTTGAAAAAACTGTTTTGTAATTCATTCATTTCTTTAAGCATGCCAGTTATATAACTGTATTTTTCAGATGGAAATAGCCAGCTTTACTTATTTATCAAAAAACACATTCAATGCATATGAAATGAGAAACATGGGGGCATGCAAGGTCAAGTTAACAAAAGACCATGCTACCCATCAGTTAGCCTTTAAGCATGCTTGTTGTATAAACTGATTTTACTTAACCTGCAGCTTACTTCCTGAGCTCTCTGGCTTGAACTAACAAGACCCATATAGATTGTAAATGATGTAAAGTATACATAGTAAGCTATAGTGATCATGTTTGCCGTGGAACATTACTTTTCAAAGATGAATGTTTTGCTGTATAGTACATGTAAACACGGAGCAGTTGCTTATGATGCATAAAAACACTGCATACCGAATTTTAGTAACTGCAGCTATGGGATTGTCTTTAGAAATCTGTAGTATTCATAATATTCACTGACTCATGATGCTTTCAGTCAAGCTTCAATAGACGTTTAGCAATTCTGCTATGAAACGTTGAGTAACATTCAGTCAAAACTATAACAGGATGACCCAGCCAATCAAAACTTCAGCTGGATGAAAAAAACACACATCTTCCTTTACTTCCCACTACCTTCTGTTACTTGGTGTACTAAAATATATGGCCACAGAACTGTTGAAATAATTAACCCCCCCCCCAAAAAAAAAAAAACATTTGATGCCTGTGTACTATTCCAAACAATCTTCTTCTTTCAGCTTTTCCTGGTTAGGGGTCACCACAGCGGATCACCTGTCTGCTTATGATTGGCAGTGGAGTTTTACAGTGTTGAGTTGCCAGCCTGGTGCCCAACCTTCCACAGAAGGCACACACATGCATGCACTCTCACCTAGGGCCAATTTAGAGTGTCCAATCCACCTACAGCATGTCTTTGGTATGTGGGAGGAAACCAGAGTACCCAGAGGAAACCCATGCGACCACATGCAGACTCCACACAGAAGGCACCCCAGCCGAGGATCGAACTGGAGCACCTCTTGCTGTGAGGTGGCAACACTAACCACTGCACCACTGTGAATAATGGGTGTGAAAACCTAACGGAAAATAACAGTGAGTTACAACTCATAGAAGTGTATTTCGAGTTGCAACATTGCCTGCTTTAGATTTGACCAAAGGTAAGAATCCACTTTAGCAAAAAAAATAAAAAATTGCCAGGGAAACTGACTTGTCACTAAAAGTCAAGCAGCATATATGTGAAATATTCAGATGCAGTAGTCTCAAAGTTAGTTTTAATAAGTAAGAGGTATGTACCTCAGCAGAAAACAATGCTTATTTTTACTTTGCTTTCAATCACTATTTTGTTTTAACCTATTTGGTTAACTGTATTGTTATACACAGTTCTAGATACAAAATTAGTATATTAATTATCTAATTTTTCAATAATGAAATTTACCAGATTTTTGATTCTACATTCACTTATCGCTATGTATATTGTGATTACACATTTTTCCATCTATACATTTTCAGTGTGATACTAGTCCAGGTGAATTTATAGAAGCAATCTATACTGGAGAGCATACCAGAAATCCTGTTTTGTAGATTTTCCAGATTTTTGTTAGCATTTCCAGGTGCTGTTATACAAGTTCTAAGCTCTAATCTTTCTTTACACATTGGGACCCTGTGAGAGTACATATTTAATGCGTGTCTAAACCACCCTCACCTAGTTCTCTATGATCTAAAGGAGTGGAGGCTGTACACCAACATCACAAGTCATAGAGTTACTCAAACAATCCCTGAGAGGGAACCTAGTTTAGTTGCTTGCATCCATAGTAATTACCTTGTTGGTCATTTTTCAAAGTTTATATTGACAAGTTGGAACATATACTGATTGACCAATGAACTGTGAGTTTTATCAATTAATTCATACCTTGCTTTATTACTACTGGTCATTGCAGTGACATCATAACTTCAGATATAGCCTCAGCCCTAAATCCATTCTAAGGATCCCTCTTAATTGTACCTAACGAATGTAACATCAGGTTAATTAAGTTTACATAGGTTAGCTGCTGCCCAATTGTATCTGGAGAGGAATACCCACTCTTTTCATAGACAGCATCATGGCTATCCAGTTAGAAGAGCAGGTTCTGATCCTCTTCAGTTTATACCTTGTATAGAACCACTGTAGTGCTCTCTGGAGGTTCCCATCTTACAAATCTAGAAGGATGCTGTAGTTTACAAAACTGAAAGTTTGATGCTAGAAAAGTAATGTTAACGACAACACCCTGGCACTGCTCAGTGTTTCCAACAAATATGGACTGGTCTTATTTTCCTTTGCTGCTTTAACACTATACTGAAGGTACTTGACAATTGCTTATACTTCACCTGCATATCTATACTCAGTCTCACCAGAAATCTCCACTAAACAAGGCAAGTTCAGCTAACTGCGGAGTTCTCGTAGTGCTCTTTCCATCTTTCAGCAATGTCTTTTTTTTTAATTTTAATATAACTTAGCGCCGCGGCAAAGCCTTCAAAGAGTACTGTTGTACTCTGAACGCTTTGCTGAGGTACTAAGTTATATTAAAATTTTGTACTTTTGCTGGCTGTTGTTTTGTGGACTGAAGTTTCATTTCTTTGTGGTTGCTCTTTTTCTAATGTTTGCGTTTTACTTTGTTTGTGTAAAACATCTTAGGCAATCTCCTGAAGTTCTCCAGAGTAGTCCAAATGGCTTGATAGAGCACCTCTGAGGCAAGCCAGTAGTCATTCCTCATGTTCCCTCAAAACTCCTTTCACATAAAGACTTCAATGGCAGTTTAACATGAAAGATTAGGGCTGGAAGCTGCTAATGACTTCATCCTGTAGTCCTGAGTTTGTTTCCATTAATTTCAAATTACGTACTGCGTGAATGAACAATTCAGATAACCTGATGATACACCTGAGTTGCTTCATTTGTAATAACATCCTTGACCAGCCTGTATCAGTCAAGTGAATCAGTCTTCTTTTTAAGCATAGTTAGCTTACTTTAACTTCAGTCTTCCCTTACTGTTGTTGTCCACCACTTGAATGTAGGGTTGACATTATACCACATTGTAACTGCCTTTAGACTATGGCTTTCTTCAGCTATGTCTGTGAAAATTATTTTCAGCATGGTCTATTCAAATAAATAATTCACTTTATTAAGTCAGACTCTATTTGTGTGCCTATTCCTAATGGCATCTCAAAGTTTAAAAACAAACTTTCATACTCCAGTTAATAAGTAAGCAAACTAATAATAAATAAAGAAGTAAACTGCATCACTGTCCATATCAAATCAAATCAAACCAAAAAAGCCTGGGTAAGCCTTATGAAATGCATAATTTATTTATTCATTTATTTATTTACCATTTGTTAACCGGATAAGTACATTGGTCCAAGGACCCTTTTCAGGCACAACCTGTGCCATTTGGCTGAATTCTACAGTGTCAAACAAATGTAAGCAATAGACTAATAGAGTAACGTAAACAGAATACATTGAATGCTGCCCAGTCATACATTTAGAAGGCAAATCAGTACAGCCCACGTGCAAACTTAATGCAGATCATTACAGTTATTCATGCTAAACAGGATCAGGCAGTAATACATTTAGACATTCAATGCAGGACATACAAATTACACATGTTGAGCAGGTCATAATAGTTAATCAATAGTTTGCTTATGTTTGCATTATGTTGAAATGTTAATTATCTTAAACCCGGACAAATCATCTTGTAGCTATCTAATTAATATGGAATAATCATACTACTCGATAGTCCTGTAAAAGTTCTTTTGGAAGAAGCCTGATGTGTGCTTAATATATATATACATATATATATATATATATATATATATATATATATATATATATATATATATATATATGTATATACACACACACACATATCTATCTATATATATATATATATATATATATATATATATATATATATATATATATATATTTATATATATATATATATATATATATAGAGAGAGAGAGAGAGAGATGATATAGATACATACATATATATGTTTATATATATATATATTTATGTATACATATATTTATATATATATATATTTATATATGTATATATTTATATATATATATATATATATATATATATATATATATATATATATATGGTTTACTATTGAAATGTCGAATGCCACTACATCGACTGTACTGTAGTCGAACACGGAAGTTCGAAAATAGTAATGTTGACGTCAAAAAAACAATCTAGGAATGGTTTTAACATGGGTCGAGGTAGGTGTTCAGTATTATTCAGAACTACAAACATCTCCCCTACCTCGACCCATGTTAAAACACAGTCCTAGATTGTTTTTTTGTCGTCGACATTACTATTTTCGAACTTCCGTGTTTGACTATAGTACAGTCGATGTAGTGCCGTTCGACATTTCAATAGTAAACCTATATATATATATATATATATATATATATATATATATATATATATATATATATATATATATATATATATATATATATATATATATATATATATATATATATATATATATATATATATATATGCTTACTTGCTTACGTAGCAGCCAACTGGTTGATGATCTTTGTACTTTTAACTTTCTGGCCCAGTGTCTTAATCAGTAAAGGACGTGTAATTTAGAACACTGCGGAAAATTTGACATGCATTGTAAAACGTGTCTATACCTGGATTTAACTGACAGTTATGCTTTATTTCACAGGTTTCAAAATGCAAGATTTACAAAAGTTGTACTAATGTTGGAAAGTGCTTTATTGAATCAATAGGAGTTAATGTTAGGCCATGTTGCTTACACTCTTCATTAATTATCTCTTCCTGGACCATTGAAACCTACATGCAAACTTATGTTTACATTGATATATCGATTGTTTGATTGGTTGATTAATTAATGGATTCATTGTTTGATTGTTAACTAGGTTAGTGGGCTGGTACAGGACCTTTTTCAAATACATCCTGGGCTGTAAGGCTGAGATAAAATTGTGTGCATTGCAAATTCTAGCTGAGTGTAAGACATAAATGCATGCAGAATACAGTCAATACTTTGAAGAAAAGACAAAGGAACAGCAGGTATGAATAAATGCAGTTTACTGTGCACAAGTGAGACAACATTAACAATAATAAACAGAGTTGTAGGTGGCTCATCTCCTGCCTGGTGCTGTTTCCTCAGTCTGGCACTTGTTTCCGGACGTATGGTTCTCAACCATGAGGAGCAGGAAAAAGAAAAAAAAACTCTTCTGTTCTTTAAACTGTAGCAAACTGTTTGCTGTGTTTGTAACAAACAGCTGCTACAGTTTATGCAACACATGGAGTGCAAATTTGCTTCAGTTTTGACTGCAAATATAATACCGGCTTTTATTTCTGAAAGCCAGTAATGCAGGTAAGACTGATTGGCACGTGCCAGTCACACCCCCTAACACTTCGCACGTTGGAGGCTACCCCTTCACCCCACACTATCTGCGTTTCTGATAGAAAGTATTATTTTGGTCAGCTATGAGAATAATATAAAAACAAATACAAAAGTAAAGAGTTACACAGTATACTGTATTAAGAATTGACTATATACAGTCTTACATATGTTATTTGCAGTTCTTGGAATCAAGTATGATAAGTAATGAAAAAAAAAGTGGGAGATAGAGAAAAACTATGATGAAGAGATGACCTAACCATTAAGGCTGTAATGTAAGAAGACTTCGCTTAACACTGGCTAGCTTACATTTAACTACAAATAAATTCCACACAAGCAAACATCATGCAAATTAACAATGTTGTAGAAGCTCTGTTGCAAACAGATACTCTGTTTGAATGAATAATTCAGTCTCACTACCTAGACATACATTTTGACCACACCTTTTCCTTCACTTAGTAGATTAATGCAGTCGCTAGTACCAAGCAGTGCAGAGAGCAAAAAGCATGCTAAAAAGTAGCCAAGCGTTCAGCTGAGTAATCCGGCACATGGAAGGCTAAACACATGCTAGTTATTTGTTGTGTATGCTGTATTGCATATTTCTGTGTATTGAGACATTGCGTTGCACTTCCTGGCCTGACCTGTGGATGAAAAGGGTCATTTAGATTAGTCTGCCCCCATAGCTATCAAAGCTGTAAGAAAGAAATGAATAAATACATAATTAACTTTTCCTCTGTTGAATGTATATGGTTGACTGGTATGTAACTGAGCAGTTGTTTTGTTTATTCTTCATTTAGTCTGACTGTATGTATATTAATCTGCAAGATTTCTGATGTGTTTTCTAGAAGAGAATTTAAAGTAAGTATAATCCAGTGATAGTGGGACATTGGTACCACGTAAAAGCTTTTCAAGCAACTTTAAGTGAACTGTAAGTAATTTGGTTAATAATGTCATATAATTAGTTGAATTAGATCCAAATTGAATTTTGTAATGCATTTGGTTTTCTACTGATCACCTGAAGCCTAACATGGTGACTTTTAGTAGGCAGATGATAACAGAAAATATACTACCAACAGTTAGCAGTCGTACATGCCAGTGCTGTTTTGTGCTGGATGCCTTCCGTTGTGGGAATTTGAAACATCATTTTTCCTCTAGATGTTAGTCATTTTGAACCCAGCGAAAGCATAGCATTGACATTACTTGTTTGAGATGTTTCTTCTACAGTACCGATGAATTTTCTCACCATGATTTCAGCTGTATAAGTAGTAACACATGGTATATGAATGGAAAGAAAAATCCCTGTTCAAAGGGCATAATCTGGCTTGTAGCCATCTTTTGCTGTGGTTGATTGCTAACTGAAAGTGTTTGTAGTCATGTAGCTTGAGACTAAATATTAGTAATTAAACCACTGGCTGTCAAGAGCTGTTGAGTATTCCGGTTAATTAAGGTGATATTCTAGGCAGAAATCCTGCAGCAGTGCCTTAGCGTTTTCTTCTGTGATGTTTTCTAATTGATTCTGCCACTCAGCAGTGTACTGTGTTTATTACGTTCTTAGATCCAGAGAAGTCTGTGGTAATGTTGTCATGCTCAAAATAATACTGTTTTGGAGGTGTGAAATGCTCCAGTTGAAAATCAGGGAACATGTACCAGTGGTTAATGTGGTAAGTCTTTACGAGCTGTGGATTACAGTAGTTAGGTTAGGCATATAAATTAGGAAGTAGTGATATCATTGAAATACTAGTTCCTGATATATAAAACTGACTATATGTAATTTTAAAGATGATGTTTTCAAACAAGATGTAGATGTGCTTTCATTTGTAGCTTATCACATCACTGAGGGTCATCAGCAGTATGGGTTTATCATAGCCTACAGTGTCTGGGTCCCTTAATAAGGAAATTACTGTTTCATGCTCCCAGGTATAATGTGGGGTGATGCAATGTCTTAATAAAGGCATGCTATGCTAATGCACAGGGCATTTGATCTCACTGTAGTGACTGTATAAAGGGATGCACTCATGCACCAGTTAGGCCCCAGTTAACCAAGAAATGGAGGTCTCTCTGCACTGAACTGTGAATTCTTCTATTGTGGAGTAGTAGGTGGCACGACTCAGTGGCCAAAGGGGAAGTTAGGGTAAAAATGATAAAAAAAGATAAAATACATGGGCTAAAACAGATGAGAGGATATGAATGCTGGTTTTCCATCTGACATGGTCTGACTTATCCTTAGCTACCTCTGTGACTGCAGCTTCAGCTTACAGGATCACCCCAGCACTGTTAACAAATTTTTGCAGGCTTCACATCTTCCCTCTTATCCACAATCAGCTGCTCCCCACTGTCCTTTTCCAGTTTTACTTGTTGCTCTTCATGATAGCATTGATCACAAATGGACCCAGACTTCCTACATTTTGCAACAGCTTTTGCTAGTTCTTCTTACATCTTTTTTTGGAATAGTATTTTTTGATCGTTGGGTGATTTTTGTTGTAAAGTGAAATTTTTTTCAACTTACTAGTGACAGCATTCCATCTATTGACTGCTACTGCTTAGCGCTCCTCTCCCACTGATCTTAGTGCCATTTTACTGATGCACTTTAGTGTGTGTGCACGTGTATATGTGTATATGTGTATATGTGTGCGTCTGTGTGTGGAGTTAGACTAAATTTGCTTTGCTGACTTTGACTTTTGTAATGTGCCTGGCTTGCATAACTCTCACTGTACAGGATTTCATAGAGTGTTCAGATTTTTTGCTCATATTCTTTGTTTCTTCCTTATATAATTTGTGGTTTTCTGGAAATCATGGAGGATCGCAGTCCATAAATAATGACACAGATATTATTTGAGTCTCAGACTTCATATCATTAGGAAATGCATGCTAATGCAAACTGTCTTATTCTAGCAACTTTCTAAGTTTACAAAAGCACTGTTTAAAATATATTATATTTCCTGATTCTGGCGGTTTGTCCTCCCATTATTATTCTTGGCTTTGTTCAGAATTCTTGAGCAAAAAAGTGAGAAGTATACTTAGCTGACATTGTTATTTTTGTTTATCAAATGGAGAGAGCCTTGAGAAAACCACATTTTTAAAAACATATATATATTTTTTGTGATCATTAACTACCTGCTCAAGACCACCTTATGTAATGTGGCATGTATTAGGGAACTTCTCATTTGTTAGAACAGTATGAAATTTGTGAAAAGTTTGACAAAGAATGCTGATTGATTAAATGAACAAACTATTCTTAAAGGATTAGTGCCCTACATTCAGGTTCCTTCCACTTCCTTAAACTTCCCTGTAGAGAAAAGGAGACATCCCATAAGAATGACAAAGTGAAGCATAAGGCTTTCAAGGAAAAAGAGGATTGAAGAATTCTCCTCTCTCCTTCCATCTGGAGAGGTTACTAATAGGGAGAAGAGGGGACATTCTACGGAGTCTGATGTTTTCAAAATTTCCATTAAGGTCATCAGTGATCATCATCACTCCAAGGCCTGAGGGTTCTGCCTCATTGATGGGACAGTGAGTCGTCCTTGCTGGAGGTGGATCTGGCTTGGGCTTCTCATTTCAGTCCTAGGCACACCATAGACATTATTATGGCAAGCTTTCTCAGACTATACTGCAGGTACAAAAAGACTTGGCCTTTCTTCTGACCCCTTTTCATTCTGGGCTGGACTGGGAAGATGCCCTTCCAAGACTGCCTTCATATTGGCCCACATTCCTGTGCTAATTATATTGAAGAAGCCCATCTTCATACATGATAAGATGACAATCCAAATGGTTTCACTTGGGTAGATGATGAAAAATTCTGAAGCCTGCCTTTTGGTCTATCCATACCCCTCAAAATTGTAATGACCTGCAAGGTTGCAGTGGCAGTGTTCCAGAGGCTGCAGGAGTTAAAAGCCTTCCCTTATTAAGGCAATTGTCTCCTCACTGCTCCCGCAATAGAACAAATAATGTCCATCCGTGATACTCTTCTTTTCTTTTCCAGTCCTTTGGAATAATGAGGAAGTTCACAATGACTCCGCTGGAACTCTGTCAGCACCTGAAGTTTATAAGTTGCATGCTGCTTGCTTTGCTTAGCCAGTCTGTGGAAAAATTCACACAGTTTTTCAAGTGGTGTTAAAGATCCATCAGCCAACCTCTTTGACAGTGGTCTCATGTCTTAGGACACTGGGATTCATGTCTGCAATGACATTTGTTTTCCGCATGCAAAGCATCACATAAGGATACTCCAGGGTCTTGGGGACTCAGTGGAATCAATCTTCAGATCTTCTGTCCAGTCCAAGCAGAATATCAGACATTGTTGTGCGGTGTCTCACCAGCATTAACTTCTCCATCAGCAGTCCTTTCCTCCTTCGTAAACTCTTATGATAGTCTCAGCCTTATGATGGCATAATTGCTTACAGTGCACTGCCCAAAGTCTCTGATCACAGTTAGAGACCAGCCTGCACATAAATATCCTGCAGATGAGGGTAATTCCTCACACACTGCAGAGTTTTGGGGATTCTGTTCCATATGGAGTAATAGGCACACACTGTCACAATGTGTCAGTAATATGGTATACCAAAAATTGGAGGGAACCCATTCCTCCCCTCTTTGTTGAGAGGTAGTGCAGCTTTGGGAGTCAGCAATGTTCTTGAATCACTTTATGACAATAGACCACATATCTGTAGAATCCATCTCACTGGTGGACTGGCTCAGCACTTACTTGCTGACGCTTCATAGGCAGTCCCTCATTTGCTCTTTGGTGAAAGTTCTTTTTCAGTCAGTTAACAACTCTCCACTTTGAATCAGCATTCATGATAGAGTTGAAGTTCCTCTCCTGGAAGACTCTTTTCCTTGTAGCTATTATGCTGGCCAGATGTATTTCTGAATTCCAGACCTTGAGAGTCAAGTTTCTGTATATGGTGTTTCATAAGAATAGAGTGGTATTATGCACTAATCACTTTTTCATTCATAAGTTGGCTACTGAGTCCAACATTAAGCAAAAATGTATCTTCCCCTCTTCTTTCTTGAGCTACTCAACCGTAGAGGAATTCCTTCTTCACAGCTTGGATGTACAAAGGCAGCTGCGGTTCTACTGCCACTGTACAAAGGAAGTTAGAATGAACTTGCTGCTGTTTTGTCTCCTTGGGACCTAAAGTTTCAGAGGTAATGTTAATATGATGGTTATCTGACTGCATTAAGCTTGCTTGCAGTAAATGAGATAAATCGCTTTTAGGTGAACCAAAAGCACAACATACCAGAGCATTCGCTACCTCTCAGACATTCTTCCACAATGCCTCCACAGTTGATATTTGCACACTTGCTGTATGAGCTTCTCTGACAACCTTTGTGAAACATTATAGGTCTGAATGAATTTTCAGGTCACATTCATCCTTTGGGAACAATATGAGGCATTTCCTGAAACCAACCAGGTTATTTGCATGAGACTCTGTCCTAGCAGTTGAGGAGGATGAATCAGAACATGTCTGATTTGAACCTCTTATTTGCAGCAAATCTCATCAAAAACACGCACTGTCTTTTTCTGGCCATATTTTCCTTTTGCTAAAAGTGTTTCATCAGTGTACAAACTGCTGCTTATTAACATTTTCATTTATGTCAAGCAGGGATGGCTTAAAACATGGGCTCTTTTCAAAGGTTGCTACTGTTTACATTTTTATCATAGCTGGCCCTTGTAGTAACTTCTGAGTTCTGTTCCATCTGCTGTCCCAACTCTGTCCAGTGCGGCAGGGTGGCAGATCAGTATTAGACTTCAACTTTAAGTGGTCTTTCTATAATTACAATTTTGAGCGGCTCCAATAGGTAGGATTCCTTAATGATGAGAGTTTGCAAGGATCATAATAGGTTCGTAGGTTCATAGATAGGTGCTAGGCTATTGGCCCTAGGGCCTATATAATCCTAGCCAAACGGTACCCTGGCTTTCGCCACCCAAGAAAATTATTTTCTTGTGTCCCCATCGAGCAGAACCACAGAAGTGATCCCCGGGGTGATTTTCCTATCTCCCATGCAATCATCAAGATTTTCCTTGAAGAGTGCTAATGAGGAGCTTTGTTTGATATAGCTAGGTAGTTTGTTTCAGAGTATGGGAAGTCTCTGGGACAGGAATCTATCCCTCCAGCATGTTCTGTTTATTGTGGTGACAAGGTTTAGGTCCCTAGAGCGGGTAGCTCATAGGGATTGGGATTTCTTTAAGTGGAGCATGTCCAACAGCTCTGGGTTTGACATAGCTTTGTATGTTAGGCAGAGATCGCCTCTGAGTAGGCGATATGTGACGGAGTAAAGCTGGAGTTTTTTTGAGACGGTCTGCATAGGGCATCTGTTTGAGGCCAGTAATCCTCTTTGTGAGGTATTTCTGTGGCCTTTCCAGTTGTTGTAGATGTCTTGTGAGGTACATACCAAAAGGGGCATTGTACTATATAATGGGTCTAATGAGTGATGAGTAGAGCGGAACAATTACCTCTTTTTTCCTGGATGAGAAACGTTTTGTGATGAGGTGTGCCACGTAGAAGGATTTCCTGACTACTGTGGCGATGTGATTATCAAAGGAGAGACTACTGTCCACCTGTGTCACAAGGTCTCTTATCACACTTCCGGTGTTAAGTACACTACCGCCTATGTGGCAGTTCATGGGTACAGAGTTTTTACCTAAAGTGATGACAGTGCACTTTTTGGCATTGAGCTTGAAGCCATGGCTTTGACACCAGGCATCTGTCTTAGTGAGGCCCTTTTGTAAGATGTCTACATCATTAGGAGTTTTGATTATGGCTCCTAGTTTGCAGTCATCTGTGAACTTTGTTAGCCAAAGACCCTCTGTGTTAGCCTGTACTTCAGAGAAGTAGATACCAAACAGGAGAGAACCCTGGACTGAACCCTGTGGTACTCCACTTGTCACTGGTCTAAAGTTGGATTTAGAGTCAGCTGCTTTCACAGTGTGGGTTCTGTCAGTGAGCCAGTTGGCAACCCATCTTTTGACATAGGGATTTATACCTAGTTTAGTGAGTTTATCTATAATTCCAGCGTGGGGGATGGTGTCAAAAGCCTTGGTGAGATCTAGATAGGCTGTGTGAACCACCTTACCCTCATCTACTGCTTTGGTGACTGCTTCAAAGAAGTCTATCAGGTTTAGGAGACATCATCTGCCTTTTACAAACCCGAACTGGATAGGGTCCAGAGTTTGGAGATTACCAATATCATTGTTTATAGGTTCCATGATGATACGTTCCATAGCCTTGCAGACCAGGCTCGTCAGGCTAATGGGGTAGTAGTTCCCAGGGTCCGTGGAGGCTCCCCCTTTGTGGATTGGTATAACCATTGCTGTGCGCCATTCAGTGGGCACAAAGCCTGAGGTGAGGCTATGACTGAAAAGGGTACTTAGGTGGGGTGCCAGTTTGTTCTGTAGTTCATGTAGTACGCAGCCTGGGATGTTGTCAGGTCCCATGGATGCTATGTTCTTGACTTTGGAGAGTGTGTTTTTTACCTGTGCAGCCATGATTACAGGAACTTTGCATTCTTCCGGTATAGAGATGGGCCCTTTAGGTAGTGAGAGAGGGGTAAAGTTAGCACTGAACCTATCTGCCAGGATGTTGGCAATATCAGTTGGTTCTGTATATTTAGTGCCATTGTGCTGTAATACCTTTGTTATTGTTGTGAAGAGGAAATATTATTTAATTGCCACTACTCAGTACCTGTTGAGCATACCAGGGAAATTTCCATTCACCTTCAAAATCATGACTTGCTGGTGGCTGCACACAATGGCTACCTAGGCAGACAAAGCTGATGCATTGCTTGCATTTGAGATGGTGCAGCTCAGCAGGGCTATCTGCCTTTTTAACTATGACATTTATCTTGAAAGAGTCACTTCCCTTTTCTTTGCATCCATGGTACCTTTATCTTTAAGTGGTCAACCTCAAATGCTTTTCTGAAATCAGCTTGTCTGTCTTTCTTTTGCAAAGTTTTCACTCATCTTCCTTATTTTTTACTTTTACAGTAACTCAATAAAAAACATTCTTTATTAAAAAAATATTTTTTTACTTATATTTTTATTTTTTACTTTTTAATAATCAAGTAATGTCACTCTAAATGTTCTGTCATTTACTCAAGTGAATAATATTTTAAAAGTGTCCTTGATTAGTTATGGCTTTTCCCAGATTTGTTTTTTTTTTTTTTGAGATTTAGCCTTGATTGTTTGAGAGCTATGATGCAGAGAGCTGGAATAAATTAAACACTTTGTCAAAATGGATGGCTTCCTCTCAAGGTCAAGGTGAAGCAGTGTTGCTTTCTTTTTGTTAGTGAGCTGAGTCTGAAAGATTTACTCACTAATAGCAGAATATGTACCACCAAAATCAGTACATCTTAGTTGTCTGGTAAATAGCTGTGTGTACAGATTTGGTAGTACACAGCATTACTCGTCACAACTATACGGACTGTGGGTGTGTGTGTGTGTGTGTGTGTGTGTGTGTGTGTGTGTGTGTGTGTGTGTGTGTGTGTGTGTGTGTGTGTGTGTGTGTGTGTGTGTGTGTGTGTGTGTGAGTGTATGTTTGCATGTGTGTGTGTCTGTGGAGGAAATGATGTATGTTGATGTGATCACAGAGTGCAGGAACAACCATTATAAGTGGCCCTGTATTGTTGTAGTTTTGGGATTCAGGAATCCACAGTATAAAAATCATTCCTGTATTGTTATGTTTTCATTTAAGGAAATGATGTAGGTATATGTGAATGTGTGTGTGTGTGTGTGTGTGTGTGTGTGTGTGTGTGTGTGTGTGTGTGTGTGTGTGTGTGTGTGTGTGGGTGTGTCAGAAATGATGTAGAGAAATGTGATGACAGACTGCAGCAACCATTATTTTCTGTAAGAAGCAGTCTTGTATTGTTATGATTTTGGGACTCAAGAATCCACAGTATAAGTTCTCGCTAGCAGTAATTCAGAGTAAACTGACTGGGGTAGAGAGGCCAAATGATGATGCAACTCAGTGGGCGTTGCTTCTGCAACCAATCAGCCAATACGAGAAGCATGACAGAACCACAGAGAGACACAGCCACAAGGCCAGTTTCAATAAAATGCATAATAATAATAATAATAATAATAATAATAATAATAATAATAATAATAAAATAGTCCAGGCACAATCATTTTGCCTGGTAGATTGGTCTGAAGGAATCAAACCCATAGATTATGTATGATTTTATAAACTAAGAACTTTCCAGAACACTTCATGCACATCAGAAAGCAATATTATCAACTCTGGCTGTTGCCTTCCACTTGTCAACTGCATTAAATCCCCAAAAGGTAGGTACAGAGCACCATAAAATAGTAATCCAGTCTTCTGGTATATTTACAGAAAATGTGTGGTCTCTGTGGCTTAGAAACAGAGATAGTTTTCAGTTTCTCATGGACTCAGCATTACTCATTCAAAGTATTCATAAACTGAAGAGCTTTCAGTGTGTCCAGAAAACTGATGTATACAGTAGATATCAAAATAAGGCTCACATTTATAGCAACATTACTTTGGTACCTTAGAGATAGCCAACAAACTGCAGTCATATTTCAACAAAACATTACTTAAATGATTTACAGAAATCTCCAATCATTTATTATTTATTAAACTGAACTTAACCACAGCCTTTCGGGAGTCTTTTTGACATCATCTTTGCAGCTTTGGATTTATTTAGTTGATTAATGACGCTGCTTTTCGAAGTGTTCAATCATACTATCCTTAACACGACAAATAAATACTGTGAGGGGCAAAACTGTGCCCAAGTAATTCACCTACTTTACTGCCCGACCTCCACAGAAAATCATCTACTTTATAAGGGCAAATTTCGCACACACATATACACCCTATACACTGCTGAAAAAAAAAAATCTCAAAATCAGTGTTGAACTTTGACCTCTAGCCATTACAGCAGGCTAAGCATACTACCGCAGATCCTTGTGCATCTGGTGCCTTAGAAGGAGAGAGAGAAGGGGCTCAATTTAACTTAAGAGGAGTCTCTGTTGTTAGATGCAGTCAGACAGGTAAAAGAGTCAGAATGGGCCAACATGTACATTAGATACTACCACATGCCTATATCATTCACCAGCAGTCCCAGAGCAGGATATTGAATGATGTGTTTCCTGTCGTATTCCATCTTCTTCCACTTTTGCAGAGTGTTATCACCGCATAGTCACATTATGTAATTTTCTTCATTTTATAGCTGTACAACCTGGTGTGAGGTTAGAACTGTGCTTTTAAATAATACTGCAGACACTGACTTTAAGGTTCTGAATCTGCAAGGAGAACTCTAACAAGAACTATTAACATGTTGTTAATCAGTATATTGTCATTTCTACTTTTTCAGTGCCTACCTCTACCATATCTCAGTGAGAATCTAAAGGGCAAATTAAATTTTAATGTTCCACATGTTTGTTTTAGTTTAATATTTAAAGTTTATATTTAAGAGGTCAATTAATTAGTAGGGGGTTTTGTAATGTTCGTTATCACACATAAACTCTTGGGTTCAGTGTTTTTGAAGGATAAGTATGAATTTGGGCTAGAAGTCAAGTATTGCTTGACAGTATAGAGAATTAGGTCTACAAGCTGTTAATGGGTTGCATCTGCAATCCAGGGTTAGATTTTCCCAGCCTCTATTTGCCTAGTGTGTCCATCTGAGCAAGTTACTCAACCAAGCAGTATCTAAGAAGCTAACTTAGGTCTTTCAGTGAACTTGTGGACCACAGCTCCAGTAATTACTTTTTTAAGGCATTTTGCAATTTTAGTATTTTAAGAAAGTTATAGCAATGTTGTTTGAAAACCATGCTCACTTTCACATTTAAGATACAGCATGATTACTTGCACTTAGTGGACTGAGTTCCTTATTTCTCAAGAGTCATTACTCTGGGCAGAGGTTCTCTGCCTTATAGGTTCATGGGTTCATAGGTAAGTACTAGGCTAACAGCCCTGCAGCCACTGCAAGCCTAGCCCTATAGTGTTCTCAGTCATCTGGCTTACCAGACATTAGTTCCCTATGCCCCTATTTAGCAGTGCGATTGAAGTGATCCCCGGAGTGAATTTCCTATTTCCCATCCACTCATCAAGATTTCTCTTGAAGAGGGCCAGTGAGGCGCTATGCTTGACGTGAATAGGGACTTTATTCCAGAGTATTGGAAGTCTCTGGGTTAGGAACCTATCCCTCCTGCAGGTTCTGTTTAATGTGGTGATAAGGTTGAGGTGTTTGGAAGGAGTAGCTCGGAGGGATTGGGATTTTTTCAGATGAAGCATGTCCAGCAAAACTGACTCAGACATGGCTATGTATGTCAAGTAGAGATTGCCTCTAAGTAGGCGATATGAGATGGAGTAAATTTTAAGTCTGTCTGCATAAGGCACGTGTTTGAGTCCTAAGATCCTCTTAGTGAGTAACATCTGTGGCCTTTCCAGTTGTTGGAGGTGTCTAGTGAGGTACATGGCAAATGGGACATTGTACTCTAAAATGGGTCTGATGAGGGCCGAGTAGAGAGAGATAATGACTTCTTTTTTCTTGGATAAGAAACCTTTTGTGATGAGATGTGCCACGTAGAAGGACTTCCTAACTACAGTGGCAATGTGGTTGTCGAAGGAGAGAGTGCTATCTACCTGTGTCCCTAGATCCCTTATGACATCTTCCAGAGTTAAGTGGGTTCCCTTCGATATGATAGTTTGTGGGCACCGTGTATTTCCCAAAGGGAATGACGATGCATTTTTTGGCATTAAGCCTAAGGCCATGGTTTTGGCACCAGTCATTGGTTTCCGTTAGGCCTTTTTGTAGGATGTCCAAGTCAGCTTGAAAATCAATAATAGCTCCCAGTTTGCAGTCATCCATGGATATGGTTAACCAGAGTCCCTTGGTGTTGGCTTGAACTTTAGAGAAGTAGATACCAAAGAGGAGAGGACCCAGAGCCAATCCCTGTGGGACTCCACTTGTAACTACCCGGTAGTCAGATTTGGAATCAGCTACTTTTACCATGTGGGTTCTGTCAGTGAGCCAGTTGGCAACCCATCTAGTGATGTACAGGTTAATGCCTACATTAGTGAGCCTATCAATGATTCCAGAGTGTGAGATGGTGTCGAAGGCTTTGGCTAGATCGAGGTAGGCCTTCATCCACCACTCTGGTGACAGCTTCGAAGAAGTCTATCAGGTTGAGCAGATATGATTTGCCTTTCACAAACCCAAAATGCGTGGGGTCTAGGGTTTGAAGGTTCCCTATATCCTTTTTTATAAAATCCGTAATAATACATTGTATAGCCTTACAGATCAGGCTCGTCAAGATGATGGGGAGGTAGTTCCCAGGGTCAGTAGTCGCAGCCCCTTTGTGGAGTGGGATGACTGTAGCAGTGAGACATTCAGTGGGGACAAAGCCAGAACTGAGGCTATAGATGAACAGGGCACTCAGGTGTGGTGCCAGTTCTTTTTGTAGATTGTGTAGGACACAACCTGTTATATTATCTGGTCCCACGGAAGCTGTATTCTTAGCTTTGGTCAGTGCGGTTTCTACTTGTATAGTCATGATAACAGGGAGATGGTATTCCTTGGGTATGTGGATGGGCCCTTTGGGGGGTAAGGGGAGAGTAATCTTCGCACTAAACCGGTCTGCCAAGATATTGGCAACATCAGTTGGTTCAGTATAAGTGGTGCCATTGTGCTGTAGCTCAGAGCAAATCTGCGTATTATTATGCAGATTCTAACTAAAGAATGCCTTGTGGTTGTCCTTAGTATATGTAGCAATTTTGCTTTCATAACTAGCTTTGGTGGATTTGATGAGGGAAGGGGGATTTCAGTTTCTTACGGAGTTTTCTAAGGGAATTTTTCCAGTCATCTGACTTTACCCTTTTCTGCAACAGTTTTTTCCTGCTGTTACAGAGTTTGTTAATGGCAGGAGTCCACCAGATTGGCTTCCTTTTTTTAGAGGAGAGCGTCTTGGTTCTGTTTGGTATGGCCCTGTCTGTGCAACTGTGTAAGTGCTCATACAGTGCCTTGGTGTATGATTCAGCAGCCATAATCCCGTTCACCATTTCTGTGGATGATGTGAAACTAGTCACTTCTGTCCTTAGAAGCTCAAAATTAGCTTTGGAGAAGTTTTTTACTATGGTTCTTTTTCGAGGGTGGTGCGGGATTTGGATATCAATGATGATTAACTTGTGGTTAGGTCTGACCAGAGATGGGTTTATAAAAAGAGTAGAGCAGCGGACCCCATGTTTGTAATGACTAGGTCAAAAATGTTGTTTCCCCTAGTTGGGGAGAGGATGAGTTGGTCCAAGGCATTGGAGTTGATGAATTCCAGGAAATGTTGGGCAAAAGAGTTGGAGCAGGAGTAGTTGTTCCAACTATTGGAGAGGTAGTTAAAGTCACCCAGAATAAGGGTATTGGGCTGGACCTTGATGTTTTCCAGAGTGTCCAGGAATGTAGAGTGGGAGTCCTGGGACATTGTGGGGGATCTGTAGCAGGCTACAACATGCACTGCAGTTTTGTCCAGTGATAACTGTACTTGAAGTATTTCTGATGCGTTATGTTAGGCAACAAGTCTGGAAGTGTGTGTATCTTTTATGAAGATGGATACACCTCTGCCTTTGGGGATTCGATCATCACATCCTTTAGGGCTATGGTTCAGATTTGGGGGGGGGGGGCGAAAGGTGTGATATGCATTGTAACCTGGTAGTGCAGGGGTGCTCTAAGGAGCCTTGAACCAGGTCTCTGTTACTGCACAGATGTCAATATTTTCCAGTTTGAGAAGTGACTCGACCAAGTGCATTTTGAGGTTTAGACTTCTAGCATTGGGTAGCATAACCCTTCAGATGCGTTTACTAGCAGATGTTATGGTAGTAAATTTGTATTCAGGGCATTGCCTAAAAAGGCACTATCGAGGTGGCAAGGGCCTAGGACAGTATCCAGAATCCCAGGGGTGACAGATGCAGGCTGTCACAGGCAAAGCATTGAGGTCTGTCTGTCATGTCATCTCAAGCAGACAGATACTGGATCCCCCTTGAATGACACCAGAAACTTAGCCAGTTGTTGATGTCAATCATTTTCTGCTTGCACTGTGGTATCATTCTTAGTGACGTAGGATGCTACTCAAGTCTAGGGTCATACCTGCCTGGACTACAAGATCAGAGAGCTCCTTCATGTCTCTTTTCATGTAGTCCAGGGAGGTATGTCTTAGGTCATTCACATCAACATGTACGATGATGGAGTCATATTTGTACTTGCTGTGGAGAGACCTAAGTGCATGCGTTATGTAGTGAATCCTGGCACCCGACAGGCAGCTGACCGTGACTTTCTCCTTATTCAGCCTAGTGAGTGGGATGTCAGTGTGCCTTACAATTGAGTCACCTATGACTAATGTGTTTGGTACATGGTTCTGCCTTAGGGGCTTAGCATGAGTGGCACACTGATTGTGAGGGCTATGTGTCTTGTGGGTTATGCTTGGATGGGATGGTTGCTTGTATTTGTGCCTCAGAGATCTCTGTTGTTTGGGCAGATTTTTTTAAGAGAGCCTCCGTGAAAGTGGTCATGTTTTGTGTTCCTATGTGATAATGATGGTGTACTAACAGGGGGACTATGTGTTGTCTGTGATGTGATGTGTGTGTTGACCTACTCCTCCTGACTGACTGACCCAGTCTTGGATTGAGAGAGTGGAGCCTCAAGTTTGAATATGTAGTTGCATCTCTTACAAGTGGATGTGTTTGGAGGTAGGAGGAGAGGGTTGTCTGTGTACATGAGGCAATAGCTGCATTGCCTCAGGATGCCCAGGTTCACAAGATTAATAGGAGAAAGCATCAGAAACTGACCTTTGGTCATGCCTGGAAAAGTGATCAGCTTTTTATGTACTGAGATATTTATGCTTAGATTAAGTACTTTCCTTTATGGAAAGTTAGTGCTAGTGGCAGTAGGTGAACTTGCAATAAATGCTACAAGATGTTCTGAGCAAGTGCTAGATTTAAGGTCTAATTTGAGTGCTCAGCGATAAAGGTTTACAAGGTTTAAGGGAAAATTTGAAAAGCTGAGTTACAGGCACCGGTAATGGTTTTACTTTGAAGCCTCAAGTTTGGATATGTTTTTGTATCTCTCGCAAGTGGATGTGTTTGGAGGTAGGAGGAGAGGGTTGTCTGTGTACATGAGGCAATAGCTGCATTGCCTCAGGATGCCCAGGTTCATGAGGTTAATGGAAAAAAGCATCGGAAACTGACCTTTGGTCATGCCTGGAAAAGTGATCAGCTTTTTATGTACTGAGATATTTATGCTTAGATTAAGAACTTTCCTTTATGGAAAGTTAGTGCTAGTGGCAGTAGGTGAACTTGCAATAAATGCTACAAGATATTCTGAGGAAGTGCTGGATTTAAGGTCTAATTTGAGTGCTCAGAGGTAAAGGTTTACAAGGTCTAAGGGAAAATTTGAAGAACAGAGTTTAAGGCACCGGTAATGGTTTTACCTTAGCTAAGCGGCGCTGCGTATCATGCTAACCTGCACAAACATGTTTTTTTAAACAGAAAGATGAAAGGGATTGAAATAGCCCAAAATGGCCAATAAAAATACAGTTTCTGAGCTGAATAGTCCTGAGATCAGCAAATCTGAAATCCGGACTATTCCAGTTACAGAAAGGGGGGAAAGAGCAAGGAGATAGTATTTTGTTTTCAAAAATACAACAATTAGAACTGCAAAAACACAATTTTAAAGCAGAAAATGGCTAGTGCACTTGAGTGTGTAGCCTACAACAGTAAAACAGTTAAATTTAACTTAAAACGAGCAAATCAAGTGCAAACAATAAAACTTAACAGAATACAGTTGAAATAAGTAGCAAGACTTAATAAACGGCTAGAATAAAGTGCAGAAAGCAAAAAACAAGCAAAAGAACAAAATGGAGGTACTTAAATCACTGAAAGTCTCTCCTCTCGCTTTCTGCTGCATGTAGAACTCTGCAGGATGCCCAGCCAGGATCTTGCTGTAGCTAAACAAGCTCAAAAACCGCTTGAAAACATTTTTTTTTAAACAGAAAAATGAAAAGGAAAGAATTAGCCTAAAATGGCCAATAAAATACAATTTCTGAGCTAAAACCACTCCTTTAGTGACAGATAAGCTGCTCAGAGCCTACCACTTCCACTGATAAGCAGAGAAGCTTCCCTCTATCTCAGTAAGGTCTGGGCAACACAGAAACCTCAATATAATCCTAAAATGAGCAAATCTGAAATCCAGACTATTCTAGTTACAGAAAGGCGGGAAATGAGCAAGGAGATAGTATTTTTTTTTTTCAAAAATACAATTAGAACTGCAAAAACACTATTTTAAAGCAGAAAAACAGCTAGCACACCTGTGTGTGTAGCCTACAACAGTAAAACAGTTGAATTGAACTTAAAACAAGCAAATAAAGTGCAAACAATAAAACTTAACAGAATAGAGTTGAAATAAGTAGCAAGACTTAATAAACGGTTAGAATAATGTGTGGAAAGCAAAAAAACAAGCAAAATAAGCAAAATGGAGGTACTTAAATCACTGAAAGTCTCTCCTCTCTCCTTCTGCTGCTGAAGAACTTTGCAGGATGCCCAGTCAAGATCTTGCTGAGGTTAAACAAGCTCAAAAACTGCTTGAACACTTTTATTAAACATAAAGATGAAAGGGATAGAAATAGCCCAAAATGGCCATTACAAATACAATTTCTGAGCTGAAACCACTCCTTTAGCGGCAGATAGGCTACTCAGAGCTTACCACTCCCACTGATAAGCAGAGAAGCTTTCCTGTATCTCAGTAAGGTCTAGGCAACACAGAAACCTCAATACAGTCCTGAGATCAGCAAATCTAAAATCTGGAGTATTCTAGTTACAGAAAGCCAGGAAACGAGCAAGGAGATTGTATTTTTTTTAAATAGAACAATTAGATCTGCAAGAACACTATTTTAATGCAGAAAAATGGCTAGTGCATTTGACTGTGTAGCCTAAGACATTAAAACATTTGAATTTAACTTAAAATGAGCAAATAAAGTGCAAACAATAAAACTTAACAGAATACAGTTGAAATAAGTAGCAAGACTTAATAGACAGCTAGAATAAAGTGTGGTATGCAAAAAACAAGCAAATGAAGCAAAACGGAGGCACTTAAGTCGCTGAAAGTCTCTCCTCTCTCTTTCTGCTGCTGTTGAACTCTGCAGGACGCCCAGTCAGGATCTTGCTGAGGTTAAACAAGCTCAAAAACCAGTCAAACATGTTTTTAAACAGAAAGATGAAAGGAATAGAAATAGCCCAAAATGGCCAATAAAAATACAATTTCTGAGCTGAAACTGCTCTATTAGCGACAGTTAGGCTGCTCAGAGCTTACCACACCCACCGATAAGCAGGGAAGCTTCCCTCTATCTCAATAAGTTTCGGCCAACACAGAAACCCCAATACAGTCCTGAGATCAGCAAATCTGAAATCTGGACTATTTTAGTTATAGAAAGGTGGGAAATGAACAAGGAGATAGTATTTTTTTTTCAAAAATACAATTAGAACTGCAAAAACACTATTTTAAAGCAGAAAAACAGCTAGTGCACCTGTGTGTGTAGCCTACAACAGTAAAACAATTGAAGTTAACTTAAAATGAGCAAATAAAGTGCAAACAATAAAACTTAACAGAATAGAGTTGAAATAAGTAGCAAGACTTAATAAATGGCTAGAATAATGTGTGGAAAGCAAAAAAACAAGCAAAATAAGCAAAATGGAGGTACTTAAATCACTGAAAGTCTCTCCTCTCTCCTTCTGCTGCTGTAGAACTTTGCAGGATGCCCAGTCAAGATCTTGCTGAGGTTAAACAAGCTCAAAAACTGCTTAAACACATTTTTTTAAACAGAAACATGAAAGTGATAGAAATAGCCCAAAATGGCCATTAAAAATACAATTTCTGAGCTGAAACCACTCCTTTAGCGACAGATAGGCTACTCAGTGCTTACCACTCCCACTGATAAGCAGAGAAGCTTCCCTGTATCTCAGTAAGGTATAGGCAACACAGAAACCTCAATACAGTCCTGAGATCAGCAAATCTAAAATCTGGAGTATTCTAGTTACAGAAAGCCAGAAAACGAGCAAGGAGATTGTATTTTTTTTTTAAATACAACAATTAGATCTGCAAGAACACTATTTTAATGCAGAAAAATGGCTAGTGCAATTGAGTGTGTAGCCTACGACAGTAAAACATTTGAATTTAACTTAAAATGAGCAAATAAAGTGCAAACAATACAGTTAAAATAAGTAGCAAGACTTAATAGACAGCTAGAATAAAGTGTGGTATGCAAAAAACAAGCAAATGAAGCAAAACGGAGGCACTTAAGTCACTGAAAGTCTCTCCTCTCTCTTTCTGCTGCTGTAGAACTCTGCAGGACGCCCAGTCAGGATCTTGCTGAGGTTAAACAAGCTCAAAAAACAGTCAAACATGTTTTTTAAACAGAAAGATGAAAGGAATAGAAATAGCCCAAAATGGCCAATAAAAATACAATTTCTGAGCTGAAACTGCTCTATTAGCGACAGTTAGGCTGCTCAGAGCTTACCACACCCACCGATAAGCAGGGAAGCTTCCCTCTATCTCAATAAGTTTCGGCCAACACAGACACCTCAACTACAGTCTTGAGATCAGCAAATCTGAAATCTGGACTATTCTAGTTATAGAAAGGTGGGAAATGAACAAGGAGATAGTATTTTTTTTTCAAAAATACAATTAGAACTACAAAAACACTATTTTAAAGCAGAAAAACAGCTAGTGCACCTGTGTGTGTAGCCTACAACAGTAAAACAGTTGAATTTAACTTAAAATGAGCAAATAAAGTGCAAACAATAAAAATTAACAGAATACAGTTGATATAAGTAGCAAGACTTAATAAACGGCTAGAATAATGTGTGGAAAGCAAAAAACAAGCAAAATAAGCAAAATTGAGGTACTTAAATCATTGAAAGTCTCTACTCTCTCTTTCTGCTGCTGTAGAACTTTGCAGGATGCCCAGTCAGGATCTTGCTGAGGTTAAACAAGCTCAAAAACTGCTCAAACACAATTTTTGTAAACAGAAAGATGAAAGGGATAGAAATAGCCCAAAATGGCCATTAAAAATACAATTTCTGAGCTGAAACCACTCCTTTAGTGACGGATAGGCTACTCAGAGCTTACCACTCCGACTGATAAGCAGAGAAGCTTCCCTATATCTCCGTAAGGTCTAGGCAACATAGAAACCTCAATACAGACCTGAGACCAGCAAATCTAAAATCTGGAGTATTCTAGTTACAGAAAGCCAGGAAATGAGCAAGAAGATCGTATTTTTTTTTTTTTTTTTTAAATACAACAATTCGATCTGCAAGAACACTATTTTAATGCAGAAAAATGGCTAGTGAACTTGAGTGTGTAGCCTACGACAGTAAAACATTTGAATTTAACTTAAAATGAGCAAATAAAGTGCAAACAATAAAACTTAACAGAATACAGTTGAAATAAGTAGCAAGACTTAATAAACAGCTAGAATAAAGAGTGGTGAGCAAAAAACAAGCAAATGAAGCAAAACGGAGGCACTTAAGTCACTGAAAGTCTCTCCTCTCTCTTTCTGCTGCTGTTGAACTCTGCAGGATGCCCAGTCAGGATCTTGCTGAGGTTAAACAAGCTCAAAAACCAGTCGAACACTTTTTTAAACAGAAAGATGAAAGGGATAGAAATAGCCCAAAATGGCCAATATAAATACAATTTCTGAGCAGAAACCACTCTATTAACGACAGTTAGGCTGCTCAGAGCTTACCACCCCCACTGATAAGCAGGGAAGCTTCCCTCTATCTCAGTAAGGTCCGGCCAACACAGAAACCTCAATACAGTCCTGAGATCAGCAAATCTGAAATCTGGACTATTCTAGTTATAGAAAGGTGGGAAACGAGCAAGGAGATAGTATTTCTTTGTTTTTTTTGTATTTTTTTTTTCAAAAATACAACAATTAAAACTGCAAAAACACTATTTTAAAGCAGAAAAATGACTAGCGCACTTGAGTGTATAGCCTACAACAGTAAAACAGTTGAATTTAACTTAAAACTAGCAAATCAAGTGCAAACAAGACTTAACAGAATACAGTTGAAATAAGTAGAAAGACTTAAACGGCTAGAATAAAGTGCAGAAAGCAAAAAACAAGTAAAAGAAGCAAAACGGAGGTACTTAAATCACTGAAAGTCTCTCCTCTCTCTTTCTTCTGCTGTATAACTCTGCAGGACACCCAGACAGGATCTTGCGGAGGTTAAACAAGCTCAAAAACTGCTTGAAAACGTATTTTTAAACAGAAAGTTGAAAAGGAAAGAATTAGCCCAAAATGGCCAATAAAAATACAATTTCTGAGCTGAAACCACTCCTTCAGTGACAGATAAGCTGCTCAGAGCCTACCATTCCACTGATAAGCAGAGAAGCTTCCCTCTATCTCAGTAAGATCTGGGAAACTCAGAAACCTCAATACAGTCCTGAGATGAGCAAATCTGAAATCCTGACTATTCTAGTTACAGAAAGGTGGGAAACGAGCAAGGAGATAGTATTTTTTTAAATACAACAATTAGAAAAAAAACACTATTTTAAAGCAGAAGAACGGCCAGTGCACTTCAGTTTGTAGCCTACAACAGTAAAACAGTTGAATTTAACTTAAAATGAGCAAATAAAGTGCAAACAATAAAACTTAACAGAATACAGTTGAATTAAGCAGCAAGACTTAATAAACGGCTAGAATAAAGTGTGGTGAGTAAAAAACAAGCAAATGAAGCAAAATGGAGGCACTTAAGTCACTGAAAGTTTCTCCTCTCTCTTTCTGCTGCTCTTAAACTCTGCAGAACGCCCAGTCAGGATCTTGCTGAGGCTAAACAAGCTCAAAACCCACTCGGACACATTTTTTTAAACAGAAAGATGAAAGTTATAGAATTAGGTCAAAATGGCCAATAAAATAAAATTTCTCAGCTGAAACTACTCCTTTAGTGACCCACTGCTCAGAGCTTACCACTCCCACTGATAAGAAGAGAAGTTTCCCTCTATCTCAGTAAGGTCTGGGCAACACAGAAACCTCAATACAGTCTGGAGATCAGCAAATCTGAAATCCGGACTATTCTAGTTACAGAAAGGCAGGAAATGAGCAAGGAGATTGTATTTTTTTTCAAAAAACAGCAATTAGAACTGCAAAAACACTATTTTAAAGCAGGAAAATGGTTAGCACAGTTGAGTGTATAGTCTGCAACAGTAAAACAGTTGAATAAACGGCAAGCAATAAAACTTAACAGAATACAGTTGAAATAAGTAGAAAGACTTAATAAACGGCTAGAATAAAGTTAGGTAAGCAAAAAACAACCAAAAGAAGCAAAACAGAGGTACTTAAGTCACTGAAAGTCTTTCCTCTCTCTTTCTGCTGCTGTAGGACTCTGCAGGACACCCAGTCAGGATCTTACTGAGGTTAGACAAGCTCAAAAACTGCTCGAACGTGTTTTTTTTTAAACAGAAAGATGAAAGGGATAGAATTAGCTGAAAATGGACAATAAAAATACAATTTCTAAGCTGAAACCACTCCTTTAGTGACAGTTAGGCTGCTCAGAGCTGACCACTCTCACTGATAAGCAGAGAAGCTTCCCTCTATCTCAGTAAGGTCTAGGCAATAGAGAAACCTCAATACAGTCCTGAGATCAGCAAAACTGAAATCTGGACAATTCTAGTAACAGAAAGGGGGGAAATGAGCATGGATATAGTATTTTTTGTTTTGTTTTATTTTTTTTCAAAAATACAACAATTAGAACTGCAAAAACACTATTTTAAAGCAGAAAAACGGCTAGCGCACTTGAGTGTGTAACCTCCACAGGAAAACAGTTGAATTTAACTTAAAACAAACAAATAAAGTGCAAACAATAAAACTTAACAGAATACAGTTGAAATAAGTAGCAAGACTTAATAAACAGCTAGAACAAAGTGCTGTAAGAAAAACAAGCTAAATGGAGGTTCTTAAATCACTGAAAGTCTCTCCTTCTGTCTTTCTGCTGCTATAGAACTCTACAGGATGCCCAGTCCGGGTCTTGCTGAGGTTAAACAAGCTCAAAAACCACTCAAACACAGTTTTTTAACAGAAAGATGAAAGGGATAGAATTAGCCCAAAATGGCCAATAAAAATACAATTTCTTCCATCTACTGGCTCTGTGCTCCATCCTGTCTCTTGAACTAATATTTTTACTTCTTGATAAAGGATCGGGCTTAGCCTTAAGTATTATTGCCTCTTACTAGGTGACTAGATCACTGCCCCCCTCCCTCTTGCCGAATTGCCAAAAAGGACCAAGCATGTACAGAGACTACTAGATTTGTTGCCTGGAAGGTGAGGCAGTTGACATTTTCATTGAAAAGAAAATATTTACAAATTCACTTAAGCATATAAAGTAAAAAATACAGATCACAAGAAAAATAATTAACAAAATATGGAGGCTATTAAAGCTTAAAATTATACATGCCAGCCAGGAAGTATCCAGTCATGGATAAAACTTAAAAGAATTGTAGTTCTTCTACATTCAGCCCTGAGTTTGGACATTTTATATAGATTGAAAGATATTCAGAAAGTGAATATAGTAGTTACGATGTTATGGAAGTTAGATTTTAGTTTTAATTTACGCATCTTATGAGATTCTACTTGATAACCATGTTCACTTCATCATCCCCACTGCTGCAGTAGGTTCATAGCTGTATACTAGGCTAATGACCACTAGGAGTCCTATAAGCCTAGCTGAGCAACCCATATGTGACCCATAAATTTGATTTATATAGGTGTGATTTACTGACTGCTTTTGTCAGTCAGAGACATAGATGCTTAAACTGGGTTAGAAAGAAATTCTCCTTCGCATAGATGGGGAGCCTGTTTCACAGAATTGGAATTTTCTGAGAAACGTGTCTGTCTCCAACATGTCCTATTTATTTTGCAAGCAGAATTTAAGTCTTTTAATCTTGTAGTTCTAATGGTGTTTGTTTTGCAGATGTGCAAAAGGTTTATCAAAACAGGGTCCAGGGATGTTCTGCATGCCAGGCAAAGATCATCTCTCAGAAGTCTGTGTGATATCGAGTAAAGAGACAGGGCTTCAACATATATGTGTTTACATACTGTATATTTTTGCAAGGAAACTTTGAGGACATTCCTATTGCGGCATGTGTCTGGTTGGGTACATCGCAAAGGCAGCATTATACTGCATGATGGGTCTGATAAGGATCAAATACAGTGGTATGATAACTCCTCTCTGTACCTAGATGACATGCCTTTATTTATAAGATGAACAACATAGAAGAATTTTCTTTCTACCTTTTGACACGTTAGTAAAATGGTAGGCTGCTATCTAAATGAATTCCCAGATCCTGAGTAGTGAATAAACATTTAAAGATGTTTTATTGATGACATAGTTGCCATGGGTGGCTGACTTCCCAAAAGGTACTATAATGCATTTCTTAGTAGTGAGTTTTAATCCCTGACTTAGGCACCAAGAATTTGGCTGTGTCAGGCCTTCCTGAAAGGTATTCTCATTTTAGGGAGGATTTAATGACTGCTTCCAGTATGCAATTGTCTGTAAACTTGGTTAGCCAGAGGCTTTGACATTTGCTTTGACATCCATGAAATAGATCCCAATGAGAAGTAGGCCCAGCTCAGAGGGACTCAATGGGTGACCAGACGATTTGTGGAAGTGGCCTCATTGATCTTAATCTCATGGGTCCTATCAGTGAGCCAGCTAGCTAGCTATCCAGTGTGTTATAAATGGGTTTATGCCTAGTTCTGTAAATTAGTTGACAATGCCTGAATGGGGTATTGTGTCAAATGCTTTAGCCATTTCTAGGAAGGCAGTATGCACCATTTTCCCCTCATGTAATGAGGGTGCTTTACAGGGGCACATTTTGTTAAAAATTACTAACTTCTACCAACTGTAATGTTCATACAATGCTAAATTCTGCTAAATCTATAGGTATTTCCACTCAACTAAGCTTGTCAGTGCACAAATTATTTGCTGTATGTTTACTGCTTTACATGGTACAGTTTTATGGACTGTTCTGTAGGGAATATTTGCTTTCTAGGCTTTTGCTACTATACAGGGCACTTATCACCACTGCTGCACAGTGAGCAGCTCCATGCAAATGCACCAAGTTTATAGCAGCACTGAAAAAACAAAAGACTAACTAGTGAGCCATCTAGCCAATAAAAAAGACTACTCGCTCAGCCCTTTTGTGTGTTTCCCAGCTCAGATAGAAGAGGCAAACATCCCCTGCTACAAGATGAATAAACTCAGTCCTCCTAATGTAAAAATCCAGTAGATGATACCCTTAAGTGCAACATTACCACAATTCAAATAAACAGCTAGCTGGAAAGCCCTTGCTGAAGGTTTTCATCATATGTATATTTTACCTCTGGAGAATGCTGTCAGCTATAGCTTCAGACATAAAATCATCATTATATAAATCATGTGCTGAAAGTCTACTCTAGGAAATATTAGAAGCTGTATAATGAGATTAAGCAAGAGCCATAACACTGAGAAATGCCATTGGCTGAATAAGTACTAAAGCATTCTGTTAAATTTGAGCCAATGCATGTTAAGAATATGGTAGCTTTACTTTCAAACCTATGAACAAAAAAGTGTTTACAGTTTTAGTAATATTTATTTACTCCTACTACTAGAGAACTAGATAATTTATTATGAAATGATTTTAATATTCTTTTGTCTAAAGTATACTAATAGCACAGCTAAAACACTAGACAGTTCTTCTGGTCTAATAAATTATATGCAGAATCATTTAAATAAATGTGAATTGCTACATGTATTTGTTGAGTTACAAATTGAAGCAGCATTTTGCCTGAAATTTTGCAATCTGTAGCTTGAAGAACTAATGATTCTACATACAATTATTTACCTTTATTGCACATTGAATAGTCTGTCTGTTTTGAAAAATTAATTCTCCACCAACTAGATGCAGTTCTATGAATGTGGGTTTTCATGCTTTCAATGAATGTTAAGTTTTGCCATTTCAATGAATGAGTTTCAAGGGCAGACAAGTTTACTGCTCATGCTAAGTCTGTTTTCATTGTGAGACTGTACTGTTTGTTTAGCAAATGGTTATCTGTGTTTGTGCTACTTTATTTTAATATCTGTAATAATTGTAGAAGCAAATAATAGAACATACTCATGGTAACTGGTGAGATAACCAAATAATGTAACACTGGAATAGCTTTTGACCATGATCTTGCTGAAGGTGATTTCAGAGCAGTCTTACATTAGTAATAGTGAGATAAAAATCATCCGGCCATATTACAGTATCATAGGTGAATACTAGGCTAACTGAAGGGCCATTTTAAGCCTAGCTGATAACCTGAGGCCAGAATCAAGGCCTTTACCTTGCATCTGTGAAGTGAAGACCGTAACTGTTATGACAAACCTGCCCCTAGCCTTTAAACTGTATGAGTTGTTTTCCCGCCCAGGAAACAACAACTGGTCAGTTTCACAAAGCTAATGTACTTGTTATTTTTACTCAACAGTATTTCTACAAGCATAGTACAAAAAATATATATCTGTTCTTGAATCTGTGTTGTTAGATTTTATTAGTCTGAGACAAAAATGCCTGCATACATTATAAATTCCTACTTCTGTTGTATTGTTACCCTTTATTTGTTATATTGCAACATAATGACACTTCATCAAAAATAATCTTTGAGAATGCCAAATTAGTGGTTCTCTGTGCAAGACTAACACTATTTTTTATAAAAATGTTGCAGTTATAATAAATGCCACTTACAAAGTGGATTTCTATATGAATATCTGGTCAGCTATTAAGGCTGCCGTCATTTTAGAAGCCCAAAGTGGTATGTTCTTACTGAAACTTGAGATGGTGCAGGAAAAAAAAAAACGTCACCATTAAACTGAAAATAATTATTTTCATCTTATTACCAAAACAGAAACTCTTGACATGCAGTGTTGGTTATTTATACTACTTTAGATATTAATAAGATGACTTAAACGTAGTATCAAACATAGGTTCATAATACTGATCACTGCTGCAGTTGTCTTAGCTAGATGGGTTATATCCTGACAAGGATATAACAGCAGGCCAGCTTCCAAAGCTTCAGGGCACCTTCCACTTGCCCAAACTGTCAGGCAGCTCAAGCTAAGCTGACTATAAGACAAGTTTTGGTGCCAAGCTCTTCATAGCTTTACTGCCACTAAAGAGTGTGCACCTCTGAGGCTTTTGAGGATTGACAGTCATCTTGTACTCTTCCTTTGCTGGGCAGGCAAGTTCCCTTTGGGGGGAAAAACTTACATTTAATAATCTTGTTTATTATTGATACTTTCCTCTTAATAAAAGATATTTTATAGCTAGGAGTCTGTTTTTTTAACTAACTTTTATGTGACTGTACTGTACTTTTAAACATAAGTGCTGTTTTTTTCCAGTCAGTTTAAAAGTTGTTCATAGTAACTGAAAGCTGTCCTTTTCTATTATTTATTTTATTTTATTTACATTTGTTTACTGGGTGGTATCCAACTGGGCTATTAGCCTGTTTTCAGAGGAGACCCGGGGAGAAAAGCTCCAAATAATACAAGACAGATAAAAAATACAGAATTTTCTTTTCTGTATAAATGTTGTCTTTATTTTACTTTGTGGGGCTGTCTGTGAAAAAGTGGCTTTTAAAGATATTTTGTTTTTACTGGCATTTGCTGCTTGTTTTCCGTGGGAAAGAGACATAATTTTCATCTTGACCATGGAATAATCAGTCGGTCCCATGGTTGGTCCTTCTTCCAGCCACAAAAAGAAAAAGTTAAGGAAACAGGCTTTGCCATCACAGCAGGCTAACAATTTGACTAAGAGGCATGTAAGTGACTCTTCTGTGACCATTAGCTGTTTCTCAGACCACTCATCCTTTGCCCTGAATCCCTCTGGTGTAGCACCTACTGCTAACTGTATACCAGAGGTTAGCTACATCCTTTGTGGCTATTATGGTCCCCTCAGTAGGCAAAAGAGATTCACTCTTGTCAATACTGAGAGACAGAACATAGAAGACTTCCATGTTTTGTCAGAATGTTATGCCTATACCCGGCGAAGCTGCTGCTGCCATTAATAACACTATTTGCCCTATTTTTCCTGTCAGAAAGAAACAGAAAAATAAACATGTATCTACTCCTCCTCAAATTTCCTTACACAGTAGTTTACTGAGTCTGGCTAAGGGTTTTATTCAGGCCTTATTGTAAAGTAGTTTCAGGTAAAAGAAAGTGGGAAACCTCCTTTCATACTATTCAACCTGTTAGAACAAGAAGTCTGGACAAAGCCAAAAATAATGAGAGGACAAGGGCCCAAAATAGGGACATATGTTAAATATTGCTCTTATAAACTTAGAAAGTTGCTAGAATAAATGTGTTGTGTTAGCATGCATTTTCTAAAGAATATGAAGTCTTAAACTGAAATGGCTGTCATTATTTAATGATTTGAATCCTCAATGATTTACCAGAAAAGTATAAATTATATGATTTATACAGTCGACTTGTACAGACCAAAAATATGTATTGTACTGTACATTCTGCAAAAATCTGGGCAATTGAGATATATGCCTCCTTTTCTGAAGAGATTCAAGATTCTGAATCTGGACAGAAGGATGAAGGGACACATACAGGGTTTTCTGCTCCGATTTTTGATTCAGACTCAGAGGAGAGCTCAGTTTCTGAATCTCTGTGTGTGTGCGTGTGTGTGTGTGTGTGTGTGTGTGTGTGTGTGTGTGTGTGTGTGTGTGTGTGTGTGTGTGTGTGTGTGTGTGTGTGTGTGTGTGTGTGTGCACGCGTGTGTATGTGTGTGGTATCTCTTTCTCTGAGACTATTTCTAGAATGCGCTGTTTTAGTTGGGGAACACTGAGACTTCTCAGTCCCTAAGAAAATACCATGGGCTGTTACAGAAGGAATTTACAGAACCTACACCTGTGCCTCTAGTTCTGTCAGCTTTGGAGGATGTGCGTGTTACTGCCTGCAGTTTTCCTGACAGTGAGTCAGCTGGCCCCTAAAAAGGTAGAAAGATTGTATAAAGATCTTCAAACTTTTAAATTTTTATATACTCTTCCCAAACCTGACAGCAGCTATTGCTTTAGTTAATCATTCTGCTGCTAAGTTAATTCCAATCCTGTTGTTTCTGTTAAGGATGAAAAGATTATTGATAAGTATGGGGAAAAAGCATATGTTTCTACAACTTTGATTTTCAGAATTTTGAATTGTAAGGTTCATTTGTTAAGGTTTGTCCTAGCTAATTGTGAAAGTATGAGGAATGTTGTGTCTGCATTTTCTTTTTGTGATGAAAAAATCTCTTTTAAATAATGTAATTTCTTCTGTTGTTCAAGTCACTGCTCATTGTGTACAGTATGTGTATAACTCTGTTGATACTTCTTCGCTATGGCCACTGCTACTCTTTTCTGGAGGTTTGCATGGCTGCATTTTCAGAACCTCCCAGATGATGTTATAAATGACATTTTACATTCTCCTTTGGTTAGAGATTTAGTTTTTGGCCTTCTGGTGCGGAAGTGATCAAAAGGTGTGATGGAAGGGGGTAAGCAGATTCAAAGAATCTGTTAGGATTTTTCAGCCCTCCTTTTCTAAATTCTCCAAGGGATTTTCTAACTCCCCATTCAATTTGGTAAGAAACAAAATAAATGGTCTCAACAAATTGCAGGTAAACAGATGTTTAAGAAGATATTCCAAGGGGGTTCCAAGAAGAATTCTAGCAACTCCCAAAACCATAGGTTCATAGGTGTGTACTAGGCTAATGGCCTTGGCACCTTTGCAAGTCTAGACCATAGAATTACCCTGGCATAGTGCCACCTGACCTTAGTTCCCAGTGCCTCTGTCAAGCAGAGCCACTGGAGTGATCTCCTGGGTGAACGTGATATTTCTAATCCACTCATCAAGATTACTCTTGAAGAGGGCCGGTGAGGTGCTCTGCTTGACATGTATGGGAAGTCTATTCCATAGCATGGGCAGTCTCTGGGTTATAAACCTGTCCCTCCAGCTTGTTCTGTTGAATGCGGTAAAGAGGTTGAGGTCTCTGGAGTGTGTAGTGCAGAGGGATTAGGATTTCTTTAGAAGTAGCATTTCTAACAGAGCTGGGTCAGACTTGGCTTTGTAAGCCAAGCAGAGATCGCCTCTAAGCAGGCGATTTGAGACAGAGAATAGTTGGGAGTTTTTTGAGTCTGTCCATATAGAACAAGTGTTTAAGGCCTAGGATCCTCTTTATGAGGTACTTTTGCTGCTTCTCCAGTTGTTACAGGTGTCTAGTGAGGTGCATGCCAAATGTGGCATTGTACTCAATGACTGGCCTAATGAGGGAAGAGTAGAGAGAGATAATAACCTCTTTTTTCCTGGATACAAAACCGTTAGCAATAAGATGTGCAACATAGAAGGACTTTCTGACCACAATGGCAATTTGGTGGTCAAAAGTGAGGTTTCTGTCAACCTGTGTTCCCAGATCTCTTGTGACACCTTCTGTGTTCAGTGGACTACCATCGATGTGGTAATTCATGGGAACTGGGTTTTTCACAAAGGGGATGATGACATATTTTTTGGCATTGAGCTTAAGGCCATGGTTCTGACACCAGTCATTGGTCTCAATGAGGCCTTTCTGTAGGATGTCTACATCACTTGGGGAGTTAATTATGGGTCCCAACTTGCAATTGTCTGTAAACTTTGTCAGCAAGAGTCCATTTGTTTTGGCCTGGACTTCAGAGAAGTAGATGCCAAACAGGAGAGGACCCAGAACCAAACCCTGTGGGACTCCACTCATGACTGGTCGGCAGTCTGACTTGGAGTCAGCTACTTTCACACTGTGTGTTTTATCTGTGATACAGTTTTTAGCCCTCCTAGTGATATAGGGGTTAATGCCTAGCTTAGTGAAGTTTTCCTTGATTCCAGAGTGGGGAATGGTTTCAAAGGCCTTGGCTAGACCAAGGTAGGCTGTATGAACCACCTTGCCTTCATCCACAGCTCTGATGACTGACTCAAAGAAGTTGACCAGGTTGAGCAAGCATGATCTACCCTTCACAAAACCAAACTGTGTGGGATCCAGAGTTTGGAGATTCACTATATCCTTGTTTATTAGGTCCATGATGATGCATTCCATAGCTTTGCATATTAGACTTGTCAGGCTAATGGGGCGATAGTTCCAAGGGTCTGTAGTCCCTCCTCCTTTGTGGAGAGGGATGACTGTAGCAGTGCACCATTCCGTAGGGACAAAGCCTGAGGTGGCTGTGACTAAACAGGGCACACAGGTGAGGTGCCAGTTCAAGGACATAGAATAACATTTAAGAGATTTTGTTCGCCCCTTCTACCCTGGAAACCTTTTCTTTTTTGTCCAGAAAGTCTGAATCTCCATTTGTCTCTTTGGAAACAGATAGTTTCAAACAAGTGGCTTCTGTAGATCATTCCTCAAGGTTACAGATGGCAGTGGGAGGATGTTCCTCCTTTTCATTGAGTAATTCCTCATTCCCTAGACCAGGCTCTTTTGTTTCCACCTGTCCTTCATCACATGCTGTCACAGGGAGTGATAGAGTGATAGAAGCAGTTCCCTCTTCACAGATGGGAAAGGGATTTTGTTCAAGGATGTTTTTAGTACCAAAGAAAGAAAATGGTTGGAGACCAGTTCTGGATCTTTCTTTTCTAAACTTGTTTTTGATATTTCCTAAATTCAAAATGATGTCACTTAACAGCCTATTACCTCTTCCTCCTCATTTAAATTGCCTGGTAACACTAAATTTAAAAGATGCTTATCACATTCCTATTCATACTTCAAATGTTTCTTAAGGTTTTGTCAGTTCTCTGTGTTACCCTTTGGACTACCCAATGCACCAGTAGTTTTCACAAATGTTCTAGGTCCAGTTATAGCGCATTGCAGAGTCAGCTTGCTTATCTTTGCAAAGTCTTTTTCGAAGTGTGAGGTATCTCTTGGTTGAGAGATCTCTTACACAAACTGGGATTTCAAGAGAACATTCAATAGTCTTTCTTAACTCCTTCTCAGACTATTGTGTTTCTGGGATCTCAACTAGACACCACAGTGAAAAGATCATTTCTTCAAAAGGAAAAAAATATATCTATCTATTTCTAGGGGTTTCCACTTATACTTTGGTCACTGAGAATACCTCAGGATGTTATGTCTCCTGAGTTTGATGGTTCTTAAGATACTCTTGGCAAGACTCAATAAGAGAAAGATACAGTGGTATCTGAATTCTATTTGGTCCCAGCACCACCACCCCTTGTCTTTTCAGATCCTAGTGCTGGGGTTTGTCAGCAGAGAAATCACTTGGTCCAGGTGTCCCCCTCTTCCTCCCTGTTCAAAGCAGTCAGCCTCCACAGATTCCTCAGACCTTTGCTTGGGGAGCAGTTTCAGGAGGGATAAAAGTACAAGGTATCTGGAACATCAAGGACAGATGCAAATGCACAAATATAAAAGAGATGCTTGTCCTTATCAAGGCACTTAACTCCCTGTATCATCTTTGGTCATGGGATCTCTTCAAGTTGTTACAGACATTACCACAGTCGTGCTACATCAACACGCAAGGTGGGACCAGGTTGTACCCCCTCTAAAGACTAGCCATTTTAGCTTGAGACATGGCTTCACAACACAATATTACTCTACAGGCATCCTACATTCCATCAGAGCAAAATTGTGTGGCAGACAAGCTGTGCAGAACATGTGCAGGCCTTCATATATAGAAACTCAATCAGGGGTCTTCCAAGATTTGCTCTATCTGTAGCGAGTTCCTCAAATAAACATGTTTGCCTCCTCTCTGAACAATCAACTGGCAAGATTCTGCAGCAGGCCTGGAAGACAGATGGCTTTTTTTTTCCTTGTATATGAGTGTTCCTGTATGCTTTTCCACCCCTTCCATTAATATCCAGGGTTCTTCTGAAGATTCAGAAGGAATCCCACAAGATCATTGTGTTGACTCCCTTCTAGTCCAGGCAAACGTGGTTCACCCTTCTTTTGGAAATGGCCAATGGGAAATTACCACAGGCTTCCTCACAGACTTGACCTACTCACACAAAAGCATGGGTGTTTGATACAGCCCGACACCAACCAATTTCAATTAACTGCCTGGATGATGGGATCGTAATTCCTTTTAGGCACTTGTTTACTGAGCTGATACTAATGCACGCAAGAAAGTTTGCTAACAGAAAATCATATATTAGTAAATAGAAAAGGATTTCTAGTTGGTGCCAACAACATAGCCAGGACTCATTAGTGGCTAGTTGTTCTCTGGTTTTACACTATTTGTGCAAATTACTTTCCTATGGCTTTTCTTTATCCTCAGTCAAGGTTCATTTATAAGCCATTGCTGCATGTCTACCCATGGATCTTCCTCTTTCAATGTATTCTCTTGTCAAAATGTTTTTTAAAGTGGTTTTGCTCGAGTCCTTTAAGAAAACTGGTGGTCCCTCCTTGGGATCTTAATTTTGTGTTAGAGAAGCTAGCAGTTGCACCATTTGAACTTGGCAGACTTCAGGTTCTTAATATGGAAAACAATTATACTGAGTAGCCTTCTGCAAGAAGGGTATCCACTTGTACATGCTTATGGTGAGTCAACCATATCTTATTTTTCACAGGGGCAGGATATCTTTGTGAAGTAATCCTTCTTTTATGCTTAAACTGATATCAGAGTTGCAAACTCTCTATTACCTGTTTTCTTTCCTGAACCCAAAAATGGGGGAAAAAAGATACTCCATACCTTGGATGTCCACAGACTACTCAGGTGCTATATTGACAGAACTAAATCTTTCTCATTTCTTGTGAAGGTAAGAAGAAAGTGTCAAAACAAACTGTTTTTATATGGTTGTTTAAGGCTTTTACATTTTGGTCTATTGTTGTCTCTGCTGTCTAACATTCAATGGATGGGTCTTCAGATACAACGTTGGACCCATCTTCAGCCACTCAAGACTTTGCATATCAAGCTCAGGCTGCTCCTATACCTATAACCCCCTGCAAAGCCCAACATTACCTCAGACCTCGTTTGTTATTTGTTTGAGACAGACTCGGATCTTCTTCCACTGAGATGATTCCTTACTAATTTGCCATATGCTTTGGGTCCTATTCTCTTAATACCTATATACCTTATCTCCTCTGTCATAGCAATAGTTTCTAAGACTTTATAAAGTTTATTATTTCTTTGTGCCTCTGCATCATCTTTCCTAAAATAAAAAAAAAAAAACTTTAACTTTGTATATATATATATATATATATATATATTCTATTCTACCTTTGTTAGAGCGTGTACTTTTTACTGTCTTTATTGTGCGATTCTATTCTTGTTGTGAGATTCTCCAATATGTCAGATAAATCTTTTGGTTTTAAAAAAATGAGAGATCTATGGCCACAAGATACCTATCTTGGATGCACACTCTTAGTATGTATATTGCCTCAGAACCTCACATTTGGATGAACAGTCTGATATCTGTACAACCTTTGGTACCATGGCAATAGTAGAGAGGAAAATAAGCTAATCCTTAAGTGACTTCTCCCTTCCCTTGTGGGGGAATTGTCCAAGTCTCAGCATGCTAGCAATGGAACTCCCTCTTCCTCTGAAATGTCTGCAGACAAATCCAAAGGAGACAAAATCACTAAGAAGAACATTAAGGAATCTAAGAAGCATTCTCCATATTGTTCTACATAATACTCAAAGGCTTCACATCCGACACTGTTCTTTAAGCTGATCCTGATCACCTCCAAGACTCACCCCTCTCCAGGAGCCACATTTTTAATGGAGCCAGGGCTCCTCAGCTCTAATTGGCTTTCCTGTAAGAGAGGATTAGCCATTGTTCATCCAGACCTCTTTCCACCAATTCCTTCCTGTGGTCAGTTTGGTCAACCAGGAGCCTTTCTGAAGCTGAGGTGGACCACATGATGAGGAAATTTCTCAGGACTGAGTTTCATTTGGGGTCCTCCCATCTCCAGCCTCCATCGGACACAGGAATTATGTTCCATCTCCTCCTCCTATAGTAACTCCTACCCAGATCCATTTTTCATACTCATGAGTTACTGATCTGACCACGTCCAAGAGTTTATCCTCCCCAGACCTGAAGATCTGACAATCTTCTACTCCAGTGACATCTCTGACCTTTATAGCTCTGATATTGTCAGAGCTAGAAGAATACTGGAGCTGAAGCTTTGGTACCAGATTCACAGGAATGGGTTAGCCTATGAGGGTTTCAGAGCCATCCATTCCTCCCAGAGCCTCAGTGCTGGATAGTGTAACACTGTTGTCAGCCTCAGATCCAAGATGAATGGAGTTCAGAAGTTTCTCTGGAGAGGAAGCTTCGACTCCTACTTCACAGATCTTGAGATCTCCTTTGGTTTTGACATTCAAGGCTGTTGAGAGAACACTCTCTTGATCGTAGATACAAATTATTCTGTCTAGCTCTGCTCCACCCATCTCCCAAAGAATGCCCCTGGATCCTAATCCATTTCATCTGGTGCATATGGGACAACTGAACCCAATGAGTTGTCATTCCATCTAGGGAACTTGCAAGTCTGTTCCAAGTCTTCTCCAGAACATCCCACTAGAGAGCTCCTCTGAAGCACATGTGTAATAGCAGGCAAATAGTCTTCCCAGCAGTCTAATACAAAGGACACAGATTTTCATGATGGGGAGGAGTCACACATATCCCTTCTTGAGGATGTCCAATTCAGAGAAATTCTCAAACTTCTGAGACAGAGATAGAAGACTGGATGGTACACGGATGCCTCCTTCCAAGAGGAATTAGTGTTTCTCAAGGCCTTCAGGTTAAGCTTAGCTGTATCTTGGGTAGTTGTCCCTGCAGATGAGATGGTGGATCTCATCTCTAAGAAGGCTTGGAAGGAGCCAGACATGGCTGAACCAATTTCCTGTAAGCCAGACAAGTACTTGGTCTCCTGAAAAGATCAACAACATTAGAAAAGAGGCCTGTCATAGATTCCTTATTAGTGGCAACGGCCACTAAAAAAGAGCTCACAGAGGAAAGATCTTCTGTACACCCCCCTGTGATTTTTATATAGGGGGAGATGGAACATAATTCCTATGCCCAATGGAGGCTGGAGATGGGAGGATCCCCAACCGAAACTTGGTCCTGAGAAATTTCCTCATCATGTGGTCCACCTCAGCTTCAGAAAGGCTCCTGGTTGACCAAACTGACCACAGGAAGGAATTGGTGGAAAGAGGTCTGGATGAACAATATTTATTTATTTTTCTTCCTAGCATTGTCTTTTCAGGATCCAGCCCTCTTCCCTCTGTTGTCAGGAATGTTCTGAAGTGCTTATCACCCAAGTTTGCCTTTTAGTAAGGTCAGCTTGAACTGCCTAACATTTTGGGTACGTGGAAGGTACCCTGAAGCTTTGGAAGCTGGTTGGCTGTTATAGCCTTGGCAGGATATAACTCATAAAGTTAAGGCTACTGTAGCAGTGATAATTTGAACATCTGCTGTTATGGTAGGTTTACTTACACATCTGTACTTTCTGTAACAGTTTGACTAAAGTCATAAAACTAATTTATTTTTTTAAATATCAAGACATTCTCATGCCCTACCCCTTCCAGAACTGCCCAAATCAGTACTGCTCCGCAGAAAGAAAGACAGGTAGTCACCCTGTCAACTAGGTGCACTGATAACTGGTTCTCTTTCTGTCTGTAATAAAGGCAGTGGAAAACATTTCACAACACTCTGTCTTTTTTTTTCATGATAGCAGTTGCTAATCAGTAGGGCTAAATTCCTATACAAGATTGAGGGCATTACCATACAGGGAGAACCTATTTTCCAAATGAGTTACTATACTTATGAAAGCAAAGATGATGCCAAAGGCCCAAAAAGTTGCACATTTAGTAAGCTCACATTTATTCTAATCAATCAATCCAGTGACTGTTAAGCCTTGTGGGGTGAAGGAAGGGGGGGATAGTGGAATCGGGGATGTTATGTGATTTTGTTTGTGATTCTGCATGTCATAGCACAGACACAGAGAAATATGTTGTTCTCTTGCTGCTGACACTTGTCTTCAGGAAAGAAGTCCTTGTGTGGCAGCACAGACACTGGAGCTAGATCCTGATAAAAAGCTTACCCTGTGACTGTAGAATGAGCTTAGTGACGACATGCTCCACTGACTTTAATTAGAATCACTTTACAGTTATTGTTAATAGTTTTCTGAGTCAAGTATGGTAAATGAAGACATCAATCAGCAAGCAGAGATGTTATTAGCTGAATGATTGTTTGCATTTGCCATAATCAACATAGAATTCAAAATTAAGCTTGCAAGTACTGTTTCCATTAAAATCTATGAAGTATGTCCTTGCATTGCTCATTCAGCAACACTGTGGAAGAAATTTGTGAGGAAAGTGATCATCATATGAATAAGTGCATATACTCCTAGTGCTGACAGCCAAATAGAAATGACAAAGCAGTTTCTTAACATTATCTGAAAAGAGAATCAGAAATAAACGGCATGTCTCCTGAGACACTTCCTGCTGATGTAATGTATTGTGTATGTGATGGATACAGCAGCATATACCTGCTTAATTCTGCAGCTTTTCGGTTGTAGTAAGTATGCTACTCTAGTCTTTGCAGTCACAGTATTCCCAAAGTAATGCATTACACTAAGTACCTGTGGAAATCTCCAGTAGCCAGGAAATGGACCAATGCTGCTTTAAAATCTGCCAAATCAACACTAATATACTGCCTAGTAGGGTTCTATTCCACCCTCTTGGGGAAGGAGGTAGTTGTTTATAGTATCATTCTCAGAATATTTATTCCTGATCTTCTCGGTACAGCCATTATGTTCTACTTTGTGACATCAGGCTAATGTTTTTCTTTATACAATAACAGTGATAATCAACAGTCAGTGAATGTTAAGGGAGGGTAGAATACTAGCTATAATTTCTCCAGGTTTCTTTGCATACTGTTTGATTACCCAGTTTACTATCATGTTTTTCTTTAAACATGTTTATTAATGGGATGTTTTACACTGAGCAGATATCTGGCTAGTTCATTTGTTACCCAGCCTGGCACCCAGCTTCAACTGAATGTTTAGAACCAAAAACAAATGTTCTGAAGCTGAAAACATAAAGTAGGAAAAGTTAAAGTCCCAAAAAAATGTCTTCCAGAGATCTGAACTTTAAGCCAATAAACACATTTCAGAAATCATATCAGGTGCAGTTGATGAAATAATCCCAGCACTTTCCTCATGCCTGATTTACAGCTCTTCAGCATTGCCAATTACCCCTCTTGAATATATGTTCCTGCGGCAGCCATCCCCTTCACCCCATCATAGTTGCTGTACTGGCAACAAGTTAATGTTATTCCTGAGCATTGTTAAATTTGTATCAAAACATGTAAGGTTCATATTGCACACTTCAAAAGTACATCCCCTGAAATGTTTAATAATGAATATAGACAGTTTATATGCAGGAGCGGCCTTAGGTCAACTGGCATAGCTGGCCTTAGGCATAGGCCAACTAGGTGGCCGCCTAGGGTGCCACTCTACTAGGGGCCCTTTTCCAGTATTTATTTGGTGTAGGTAAACCAGGATGGGGGCAGAGGGTGGTGTGGTGTGGGGCGCTACAGAGCCCTTTTGCCTAGGGCACCAGTTGACCTAAGGCCGCTCCTGTCAACTGGTGCCCTAGACAAAAGGGCACCATGGCACCCCCCCCCCACACACCACCTAGTGCTCCTATCCTGGTCTACCTACACCAAATCAATACTGGAAAAGTGCCCCTACTAAAGCGGTGCCCTAGGTGGCTGCCTAGTTGGCCTGTGCCTAAGGCCGGCTATGTTTATATGTTAAGAAGAATCTCCTCTTATGTGCAAAGTATGGTCCTACCTAGATTAAAACTTGTCTTTTTCATGCCCCATTCAGTTTTGAATTCTGCCATTGTTTTTCTTTATGCCACCTTTTCATGAAGGCCATCAGCAGTATCACTATAAGTCATTCTTCAATTTGCAACTTTATTTTCACAAGTGAAAGAAGAAGGGGAATGCTTCCTTCATGCTGCTGAGATATGCCAGCAACGTGATTACTTCCTCATTAGGTAAATGTAGGCCATATAGATGGCTATGATCAGATCTCCAATTGTAACCACCTTGTAGTATATGGAGTGCAGTGATTACACTTCAATATTCGGAAAAAGACAAACCACTTCAGTGCCAGGGTGGCTCGTGACCCGACCTTAACAATTGTGATGCACCCCTTTCTAAATAAGGTCGGGTCTGGCAACAGGCATTAAAATTTGCCAGTTGTCCAGAAAATGACAGTGGCAGAACAAAAGATTTGTTTCTGCCTGCTGTCCATACTGGTAATGTGTCCCCAGCTTCCTAAACAAATTAGTTGGTAGAATAACAGAGTGTGCTAATATCCATTTTCTGAAGAATATGAACTCTGAAACTCAAATGTGTGCCATTATTTAGTAACTTTAGTTCCCAGTGCTTTGCCCAAAACTCATAAATTTTATGAGAAACAGACCAAAAATATGAAACAATAATCAATATGTTCTGTGAAAATCTGAACAGCTGAGAGATATAAAAGTTAAGTGTAAATGTAACAGATTGCATTATGCTGACTTTATAACAATGTCCGCTAACTGTTTTGTCAGAATCAGAATCAGAAATACTTTATTGATCCTGCAGGAAATTGCTTATGTTACAACTAAACAAAATAACACAGACATTATGTAGACCAAACAAGTATGTTACAGAACTAGATATGCAGATACTATACTCACTTATGTTACCCACATATATAACAGCCATACCTGACATAGGTACACTGTTGACCACAGCCAATCTATTAGATGATTTTGATACCACATATAGTGGTGACATGAAAGGGGGATTCTTTTCTGTTAATTACCACTCACACTAGGATATGGGGTATTGCACATTACGATACTTTAGGTATATCATATTGCACAAAGGATAATTGCATTGATGATTAATTATGGATTACAGCTTTGAAAGCCAAGAAAACACTTAGCAATTTTCCCCTGTAACTCATAGTACATGTATCAAATGATGCTCCATGCACTGTAAAAATTATGATTGTGTCATCGATCATAACCTTAAATTACGTGTTCTCGATATGGATGCCAAGAAATTCACCTATCGTGAGGTGAATTTTTTGGCATCCATGTCTTGAACACATAATAAGCAGGTTACAATCAATGACCCACTCATAATCTGCAATATTATGTGCTAGAGACATGGATGCCTTCAGTCTTGAGGTGAATCTAGGCATCCATGTCAGGAACACATAATAACAGATTATGATCAGGGAGACCCGATCATACCTCTTTGTAGTGCATGGAGCTTTATCTACTCCATGTACTATCAGTTACAAAAGAAAAAAACAGTGTGTTTTACAAGCTTTGAAAGCCAGTAAAGCACTTAATGATTGCTGTCGCATAGACAGCAAATAAGGGAAAAGTCATGGACAGTTCTAAAATACACACCTAATTTCAATATGTTACTTACAGACTGGCATCTGTAAACTTTCAGCGATATATGAGGAAATATATTCAGGGACCGTTGAGAGTGAAAGAACATCCCATCCCTTATACTGGCCTTTAACAGCACTTAGGCTGTATGTAACATTTGTTACATGCCTTTGAAAGTGCTGTTATGGTTGGATCTTATGGTACAGTAGCGTGCAACAGGTTTATCTTTTTTCCAGTTTTAGAGCATAATGACAGCACTCCATGCAGTACAAGTTTGTTCAAATCACTGTTGGGAGAAATCAGATATTGGTAGGCTGCATCAGTTTTGCCAACATTGAGTAGAGACCTTATTCTAATGCAGTCAGTATAATTTCTTCACAACAGAATGATATCAATACAGGAGCACAGAGTATCTAACAATGCAATACCAGCAACATACTGTACTCATAGCACATTAGAATGACACTGCTTTCACTAACACACAGTATACAGACAGCACACTTCTTCTTCTTTTGTCTTTTTCCCGGTTAGGGGTCACCACAGCGGATCACCTGTCCGCTCATGATTGGCAGTGGAGTTTTACGGTGCCGAGGTGCCAGCCCGGTGCCCAACCTTCCACAGAGGGCATACGCACATACACATAGGGCCAATTTGGAGTGTCCAGACCACCTACAGCATGTCTTTGTGATGTGGGAGGAAACCAGAGTACCTGGAGGAAACCCACACGACCACAGGGAGGACATGCAGACTCCACACAGAAGACACCCCAGCCGAGAATCAAACCGGAGAACCTCTTACTGTGAGACGGCAATGCTAACCTCTGTACCACCGTGGCCACCCATACAGACAACACACTATTGCTAAGATATGCTGTAGCACTGATTAACACAGTTTCAATGAGTCCGTGAAACTGACATGATTTAAGTGACTTACAGTTTCTTAGTGTCCCATGGCATTATCTCAGCAAAGGCAGACATGACCTAGCAATATAGCACTCTTAGCCAACATAAAAGACTGAAGAAATACTGATTTTGTGAACTTTAGTTATACCGTGACTTAGGAACCATTGCAATCTAGCATTTGTAGAAATTAAACAATGATAGACTGTACAGTAACCAACACCTACCAGCTAGTAAAATAATGAAGGTGTTCATTTAGAAAACACGTGAGAGGACACCTGGTGAAAAAATATCCTGTTGGGTCTGTAGCTGTGCCCTGTTGTCTGCCACACCTATTCAGGACATGCACTGGAAAACTTTTCATATGACTGCAGTGTGCATGCAGGATGTACATTATCCAAACACTTCTCACTGTAATGAGGGGCAAGCCACATATCTCAATCGCTATATCCACCATTTTTGTAAGCTGGTCATAAATGAAGGCCATTTGCTATATGTATGGCCTGCATACCAGTGTTCTGCAGATAGGCCTGTATCACACACACACTGTTAAGGCATTATGACTATGCCACAAAAGGATATTATTGAAAAGTTAATAGCAATAAATGTAAATATTAATGTAATTCAATTGGTAAAACATTGGTTAAGCAATGGCAGACAACAAGTTCAAGTTAAGGACTGGTGCAAGGTTACCAATCTTTGTTGACAGGGGTTACCAATAGTGTTGCATAGGGCTCCTTCTCTGGGTTACTTCTTTTTGGACTATTCTTTTCAGATATAAAAGTGAGAAATGGGCTATGGATAACCAAATATTAATATAACTGCAATCTAGGTAACATAATTACTTCATTAAAAGATGCTGAGGATTTTTTAATGACTCTGTATGTGTTTGCTTGCCTTTGTATATTTGCAAACTCTGGAGCTTTTCGCCCCGGGCCTCTGCTGAAAATGGACATTTATCCATTTGGATTCTCCCGGTCAACAAATGTAAAATAAAATAAAATAAATCAATAAAAATTTACAAAAATGCTAATTTAGTGCATTAGTAATGACCTAAACTTTAATGTCAGTAAGTAAATCAGAGAGCATCATGAAGATAATTGTTTTTAGCAGCATACAAGATATTTGGCATAGTTTTAAATTCAAGCAAGATACCCTATCGAGATATACCTTTTTGTGTAAAAGAATATTAATTTGTTTATGCATACAAGAATATAGGGTAAAACTCAGAAGCACAGAAAGTGAAGACAGAAGAGATGATTTGTATGCTGTTCAAAGTCCAGCTTCCTCTTTTTGTCTAACTTCTTAATTTTGATGGAATTGTGGCATTACTGAAACAGCCACAGGTGTTGAGAAAGAAGATGAAGTATTGGTTAACACTTCTTGATCAAGATGTTAGCATACTGCTTTATGAAAAAGGAAGGCAGTATTTCCTCTTTAAACTATGACTCAGTTAATGAATTTGACAGTCATCTAAAACCTTCCAGCCTCCTATTTATACCTTAAATACTACTTTTTAATCTTCTGCACCAAACAGATCTTTAGAAAAATGAACCTAGAACATTTCCTGCAAACCCAGATAATGTATGAACGTGGCAACAAAAACATGTTAGATTTGGGCACCTTCCCCCCAAAAGTAAAGGTCCTGTATTAAACAGTGATGTGCATTATATGTATCTCAGCATATGGCACTATACTGTGAGTCAGGAGAAATGGGTATGCTTAGAAGAGACATATTCTTTTTTGCCTACCTGAGTGTTAACAATGTATAGTCGATGATAAGTTCTGAGACAACAATGTGTTAACAGAAAGTTGCCTTTGGTTATTCATTGTTCCAGACTCTGTGAATAAGCTGTATACTATGAGTTTAAAGCAGTTTTGTAGCTATTTAGTTAACCCGTGTTGTAAGCTAGAATTTAAGAGTCCCATTCTTTGTCACATATTACTTCAGCTTAAGTACCTGTATTTATCTGTGATGTCTGTGGAATGTTCAAGATGGTGTGAAAACAACACACATAAACTGTAGGTGGTCTAGCCTTCGTCAGGTATGAAAGTGAATGTTCTGGAAGAATTTGCACCATATTATTCAAAAGGCAAGTTAACGGATACAACTTTTCAGTCTTTAGTGCTATGACTGAGACTCTTAACAGTCTCTATAGCTGTCTACGTTCTTCATATTGGATATGCCTGTACACTCTGGAATCATGGATTTTTGAAGTATTTCTTTATATCTCTTTCCTTGGAGACCCAACTTGAGGAGTCTCGGTGTCTGTCTGCATCCCTTGAGTACTGTGATTTTCAGTCTCTGTTTTTCATGTAACAGCACAAGTTGTGACACTTCTGATTGCTCGTCTTCACAGACCATTGATGTGTTTGTCTTACACAAATGTCTACAATTGTATTGTTTCCATCTTTTCCACAAAGGAGATAAGATTTAAGTTTGGCTGCTTTCCCAACTACTTCATTTTCATGCTGCAGATCTCTTTCCATTGCACTTAGCTTGAAAGTCTTGTTGTCTTCAGTAGTTTCCGTCTTGTATTTCTGCTGATTTGTCCTATGCTTTCCTTTCTGCTGGGATGGTTTTAATGCATCAGTGACTCAGATGTAGCAGGTAATTTGCATTTCTGCCTTCTGTCCATTACAAATTAGCCGATGACAGAACAAAATCGAATATTTTTGTATTCCAAAACTGTGAGTTGCCAGTCATAACATTTGCTAGACTTCTTCAAGTTAAAATTTTAAATTAAAAATTGTAAGGTGGGTGGAAACTGTGTATCACTGTAATATAAAAAAAACAGGTTAAATATTACTACCAAATATTACCAAGAAAATGCAGATTAAAATATAAATTACTATATTTATATTATGCTTCTTATGCTAAATAGTATAAAATATCTTTGAATTAATTAGCTTTGTTTTATGTTTATGATGTTTCAGCTTATGTTAAGATGTTTATTTGAACGTATAGTATATTGACTGTGAATATCAAAAGTTATTGCTTACTTTTTTGTTATTTATTATTGTCACTTGGTCAAAAATGGGGCTGAAAAGGGTCCTATACCACACAATTCAACCCATTAACAAAGTAAATAAATAATTCAAATCAGTATTCAAAAGCAAGAGAAAAAGGATGGGCCTTAAGCAGCTTCTTGAAACTAGCCTGTGTGACACATTCTTTTAACAACTTTGGAGAAAATTCCAAAGGTGTTGTGCTCGATAGCAGAAAAGCATGCACACTTACATTCTTCAAGTTCACTCTTGGAACCTCTAGTAACCACAGACATAGAAAATGTAGAGATCTTCATGGGTTGTAAGGAACCAGAAGCTCTATCTGGTGGGAAGGCATATCATGTAGGGCAAAAAAATCATCACAAGACCTTTGAAGATGATTCATGACTTTATCGGTGGCAAGTGTCATGCTGTATAGTACTGCAGAAATATATCGGTAAAGAGATACATAGCAGTAAGTAGACAGCCTGTGGAATTATGCATTAAGGGAATTATGCACTAAGTGCAAGCAATCACATTTGATACAATACCCACTCAAGCATTATGGACAATATCACTAATTTAGTTATAAACCCTTTTATCATGCCGGATAGCAAACTTACTCACCATAGGACCCAGGAGGTCTAAATAGGTGAGGCCACCTCTACCAACACACCAGTCACTAGCAGAGTCCTCAGGGCTCGGTACTGGGCCTGCTCATTTTTGGCATCTATTTCTCTAAAATGGAAGCAAATGCTGAAGGTTTATGGCTGACTAAGTTTGCAGATGATTGCAAACTGGGGGTTATTATCGACACCCCTGCAGACACTAGCATTCTTCAAGAAGCTCAATCTCTAACTAACAAATGGTGCCAAAGCCCCACTCAGTGCTTAGAAATGCATAATTGTACCCTTTGGGAAGTCAATCATCCTGGCTAATTACCGTATTGAAAATACTCCCCTAAGAGTTGAACCAGTGTTCAGGGATCTGGTACGCAAGTAGACAGTAGCCTTATCTTCAAACACCATGTGACAACAGTGTTGAGGATATCCTTTTGTGTTGTGCAGCTTGTAAGTAAGACCAGGGCATCTAGGTATAATGAGGTCATTATCACAGGATCATAGGAAGTTACTAGGCTGTTGGCTCTGAGGCCCTTACATGCCTAGCCAAGAATTTAGCCCATGTTCTGACAAGTCAGCATCCAATGTCCCTGTCCATCAGGGACACAGGTGGAATCCCATGGGTGTATTTTCTTTTCTCCATCCAGTTGTCCAGGTTGCTCTTAAAAAGCGTTAATGAGATGCTCTGTTTGATGTGGAGAGGGATTCTGTTCCATAGAAGGGGGATTCTCTGGGACACAACTCTGTCCCACCAACAAGTTCTTTTGATGTCACAGACCAGGTTGAGGTCATGCATGTGGGTTACTTGAGTGGAGCTTGACTTGCGGATATGCACCAGTCCCATCAAGGCGGGGTCTGAGATTGCTTTGTATACCAGACAGATGTCACCTTTGCGGAGTCTGTATGAGACTGAGTAGATGGACAGGGCCTTTAGCTTATTTGTATAGGGTAGATGTTTGAAGCCCTGTATTCTCCTGGTGAGGAACCTCTGTGATATCTCCAGCTGTTGCATGTGCTTTGTGAGGTACATGCCGAAAGGGGCATTGTACTCAGTAGTGGGTCTTATAAGGGAAGAATACAGGGATGTTATGACCACCTTGTCCCTAGATGAGATACCCTTACTAATGAGGTGGGCCATGTAGAAAGCTTTCCATACAACAGAGGCAATATGGTGGTCAAAAGTCAGGTTGCTATCATGCTGGATGCCCAAGTCCCTCATGACTAATGTCATGCTTAGGACCTTGTTATTAATGTGATAATTTGTGGGCATGTCACTCTTCCCAAAGAGGATAATGACTCATTTTTTGGCATTCACTTTGAGGCCATGTTTCTGGCACCAGTCATTTGTTTAGGTGAGACCCTCTTGAAGGGTGTCCACATCACTAGGGGAATTGATTACAGTGCCCAGCTTGCCGTCATCTGCAAACCTGGTCAGCCATAGCCCACTGGTTTTGGCCTACACCTCAGAAAAGTATATCCCAAACAACACAGCCCCCAAGACCGATCCCTGTGGTACACCACTCATTATGGGTCTACTGCTTGAGGTGGCTTCCCCTATTTTGACTAGCTGAGTTCTATTAGTGAACCAGTTTGCTACCCATCTGGTAACTTATGTATTGATGCCTAGTCAAGAGAGTTTATCTATTATACCTGAGTGGGGAATAGTATCAAAGGTTTTAGCCAGGTCAAGGTAGGCGGTGTGCACCATATTCCCCTCATCCATGGCTTTAGTGACTGTCTCAAAGAAGTTGACCAAATTTAACAGGCTTGACTTACCCTTTACAAAACCAAACTGCATGGGATTGAGTGTTTGGAGGATGCCAATGTCCTTGTTAATGAGGTCCATGACAATCTGCTCCATGGCCTTGCAGATCAGGCTAGTTAGGCTGATGGGTCTATAATTTCCTGGATCGGTGAATGCTCTACCTTTATGCAAAGGGATGACAGTGGCTGTCCTCCACATGGCTGGGACAAAGTCAGTACTCAGGCTTTGGTTGAATAGGGTGAATAATGGTGCTACAAGTTCCTACCTGAGTTCATATAGGATGCAGCCTGGGATGTTATCGGGTCCTATGGAGGGTGTGTTTTTTGTCTTTGAGAGGGCACTGATGACTTGCTCCCTAGAGATATGGGAAGGGGGGTAGGTTCTGGGGATGTCCTGATTTACCGATGGGAGACAGAGGGATAAAGTTTTCACTGTACCTGTCTGCCAGCAGGTTGTCTGTACGATGTTTGTGTATGTGGTGTTCTTGACTACCAGTTCTAAGCATATCTGAGTGTTTCCTTTGAGACTGCAGACATATGTGAAGAATGTCTTATGACTGTCTTTAGTAGATGTGGCCAGTTTGGACTCAAAGTTTGCTTTGGAGGATTTCACTAGTGCTCTTATTTGCTTGTTCAGGCTAAAGAGAGATTACTTCCAATTAGGCACCTGCTCCTTCGTGGTCCTGGACAGCAATTTTTTTCCTTTTATTATAGAGTTTATTTATTGCAGATGTCCACCAGACAGGTTTACTCTTCGTTGAGGAGGATGATTTTGTTCCTGTCGGGTATTCCTGATTCCATGCAGCTATATAAATGCTTGTATAGTACTTTGGTGTAGGTTTGGACATATGTGCCAGTTCCTGTGGATCGGGAAGGGGCTGTGAAGCTGTTTGTACCTTCCCTCAGGAGGTTGTAATCAGCTTTGGAGAAGTTTTTTTGTTTGACCCTAGTAGGTGGGGGGGGGGGGGGGGGGTTGGGGGAGATAGTGACTTCGAAAGTGACCACTTTGTGGTCAGATCTTACCAGGGAGGATGACACTGTAGGGATGCTGCAGTGGTTACTCATGTTGGTTAATACCAAGTCCAAGATATTTTCACCTCTTGGGGTGTTGACCAGCTGGCCCATGGCATTTGCATTGATGAAATCAAGGAATCTCTGGGCATTTGTGTTTTGGCAGAAGTAGTTCTTCCAATATATGGTTGGATAGTTAAAGTCACCCAGGATCAGTATAAAGGGTTGAATCTTGATAGAGTCAAAGAGGTCCAGATAGGTGGAGTGGGCATCTTGAGCCAAAGTTGGAGGCCTGTAGCTAGCTATGATTTGATTAGGGGTCTTGTCAGTGTTTAACTGCACCTGGAGTGTCTCCTGTGCATCATACTGTTTGACCAGCCTGGAGGTGTGCAACCAGGTTTCTGTGACTGCGCAAATGTCAGCATCTTCCACGGTTAAGAATGCTTGCAATGAGTGCAGTTTTATTTTTTAGACTCTTAGCGGTTAGCAGCATGACCTGTAATTTTAAGTTTTGATAACATTTTCATGTTGTTTTTTTTGGCCACATGGTATTGCCTAAAAAGGCACTATGGGGGAGGCAAGAGCTTTTGCCAAGAGCCTGAAGCCCAAGGGAGACAGATGCAGGCCATCTCTGCCAGAGCATCGTGGTTTGTCAATCATGTCTTCCCAGGCTGTCAGGTACTGGATCCCCTTGGAATGACACCAGAAACTTAGCCAGTTGTTAAAGTCAGTCATTTTCTGTTTGAATGTGTGGCATCATTCTGCATGATGGTAGAATGCTGCTTAAGTCTAGAAACATACCAGCCTGGGGCACATATTCAGCGAGCTCGATCATGTCTGTCTTTATATAGTCCAGGGAGGTATGTCTCAAGTCATTCATGCCAAAATGGACTATGAAAGAGTCATAGCAGTACCTGTTGTTGAGAGACTTGAGTGCATGGGTTATATGGCAGACTATGGCACCTGAGACATAGCTAACCGTGATTTTCTCCTTATCCAGCCTGGTGCGGGGTACATCTGTGTGTCTCACAATGATGTCTCCTATGACTAATATGTTGGGTTTATGTGTAGGCCTTAGTGGGTGTGAGACACAGGTGTGTGGACTATGTGTGGTGTGGTGGGCAGTGGAGTTTGTGTGTGTTTTTGCCTCTGAGGTTTCTTTTGTTTGGGTATGTTTTTGTTGAGGACCACCACATATGTGGGTGTGTATTTTGTAGGTTTGGGTGGTGTTTGAGGTGTGTTGTTTGTGTTGACAAACTTCTCAGTGCCATATACACTGGGTTGTGAGGGGGAGAGCATTGTCTCTAGGTTCTTAATGTAATTGCATCTCTCACAAATTGTGTTTTTAGGTGGTGGTAGTAGTAGTAGAGGGCTGTCCGTGTACATGAGTCAGTTGCCACACTGTCTCAAGATGCCCATATCAACCAGACTGACAAGAGGAAACATAGGAAATTGTCCATCCATATTTGTCAGAAACTGAGGGAGAGAGGCCAGAAAGAGCTAAGATGGTAAAGGTTGGAAGGTCTAAGAGTCGTACTACTAGGTGATCACACAAGTGCCACTATGGGAAAATTTGTAGCTGGAATACCGCAGAAAGGGTTAAAACAGTGTAGTTGCAGCTGTGGAAGCAGCAAACCTGTAAACAGACTATGCTAGTTAATTTAAGGGTTAAGAACACAGTAAAACTCACAAAAAAGCTCAGATTAATCAGTTACAGACAAAAACAGAACTCACAGTATGAAAAAATGCAGTTAAACAGTAATGAATTACGGTAAATAGCAATGGAATACAGTTAAACAGTAATGAAATGCAGTTAATCAGTAAAACAGAGCAAATGTGATAAATTAGCTCACAATCACAACAGTACAAACAGCTTAAATAAAGCAGCAATTTAGTAGAATACGGTCATCAATTTAATAAGACTATTGACAAGCTGTAACTAATGAGGCAAGCTAAATGTTGTTAAACACTGAAGCAAAAGCAGCAAACTGAAGTAGGAAGAGGCACAACAGAGGTAAGGATTGAATTCACTAAGTCTAAAAAACAGTTGCACAGTTTAAACAGATGTGCAGCAAATATTGTTTTAGTTAATCATAAGTGCAGAAAACAGTTGAAAAATAAGCACTTATCTTTGTAGTTGCACAGCAGTTTTTGTAAAACAGCAGAGCAAGGGCAGAAGGCTTAACTCACTGCAGCTTTGAGCACTTTACTCTACCCTAAACAGACCAATCTCCCTGCCTTTGGTATGTACCTGACCAGGCAAATGCAACAGCAACAGCGACCTCAGAGGTTCCTTACAAAAACAATACATGGTATAACAAACCTGTCTCATTCAGAGCACCTTAAACCCTTTATCTTTACTCAATCTCCTATAAATTACTGAGGGTTGATCTATGCCTGGCTTACAAGGCATTTGCATACCTCACACTTATGAATCTCCTACAAATGTGTATGTTAAAGAATACCAGAAATACAAAGTCTAGGGACCTGAATTTGTCTGTGACTTAAACAGAACATGCTGGAGAGACAGAGATTTATCCCAGAGACTGCCCCTCCTATGAAACATGCTTCCCATCCATGTGAAGCTGAGTTTGTCTATTACCCAGTTTTAGGACAGCCCAGACCAGTGGATGAGGAATAGAACATTTTCACTGGGCCTGGCACCCATGTCCCATATGAACAGACGTAGCTTATCAATGTCTGGCCTTCAGTGTCCTATTTGGATGTAAGATATCATTATTATTTTGGGGAAAACTTGGCTAAGCTTAGAAAGTCCTCCCAAGGTCATTAGCTCAGTAATAATTTATGAATCTATGAATCTGTTACTGTTAAATGTGCTGTTGGTGTTGTAGCCACAACCATGCAGTGTCTAATTCCACAAATTCTGTTTTCAGTTTATTTCAGTTGTTAGACATGACATACATACTTATGAAACTGCAGCTAATGCACACTCAGCAATCAACACAAGCTGCACTCTGGACACCCTGACCTGAGGTGCTTCTGTTCCCATGGAAAATAAAAATCTCTATTATCCAGTTTACAGATCAGAGAATAATCAGAAACAACACTGCACCAGCTTATCTTTTCATTCCAACTGCTGGGCCTAATGGCTGCCACAATTTTCATGTTTTTTTCACATGAGACTGTTCATGGTAGCCCATCAGTTTCTCAAGATGCAGTGGAATCAACATATAGCTACTTTAGATCCCCCTATAAGGGATAAAAAAAAAATAAAAGAACAGTATTCAGTGGTTAGCTCCAAACCCGGCCCATTTCTGGAAAAACTGCCTCAAACTCCTCTCTCATGTTGGCAATGACTACAGATGTCTCTACTATGGGATGGGGGTATTATGTGGAGCAGACAGTCCAAAGCACTTGTTCAACCTGAGATATCTGTTTGCACATCAGTATTCTGGAGATTAGGGCGATCCTCACTTTGTAGACATCCCAGGACTCCCTACCTTTGTGTGCAATTGCCATTCACTCTGGGAACATGGCAGCGAATTAGTAGACAATCAAGTGAGGGGAACCCACTGTTATCTCATTTGTTGGGAGTCCATGAGAGTTTGGGGTTGATCTGTTATCTCCTATCACTTTTTCATTACTTCTTATATCTCAGATCAGATCTACTCTCATGCGGACTGGCACAGTTGATGTCTCTTATTGCCAAACAAGTGGACCTTGAATTTACTGACTTAAGTCTCTGTTTCATTGCCGGGGAACACTTTGCTGAAGCCTCTTTGCATCCATATCCAACTGCACACACACACACACACACACACACACACACACACACACACACACACACACACACACACACACACACACACACACACACACACATATTTCTTTTCCTCAGTTCTTCTTTATACCTTTCACCATATCATTTTATTCCAACATTTCTAGAAAGAAGGCCAGACTGAACAAGGCCATTGTCATCCTGATTATTCCCAACTGATTTGGTTCTCCTTACTTTGGCTTCACCTCTTGTATAGGCCCCTACTTCTGAAACCCTCCAGAGTCCTTCGGTCCTTCCTGTCCAGCCATCCTCACTAGCACCATTACTCGCTGAGGTTAACTGCATGAATTCTCCACTTGATATGATGGTTAGGGTATTTCATACTGTGTTAGGTGGTTCATATCCTTACTTCTGCCTAAGGGCCATGTACCAGAAAACCTTACATTTCTGTATGGATTCATTTCTTGGCTTAGGCTACAGTCAGAAATCTATACCTTTTTATTGCTCATATTTCCAGTGACTTTAATTATATTTCTCATGTTTTGGATTGTTGAAAGGAATGATTTTTTCAGTCAAGGTTCATCTGGTAGCCATTCTAATTTGTATTCTACCTTCTTTCAAAGTTTGGAAAACTCTCTTTAGGGGAACCTTTCTGATTCACCTTCCAGTCAAATCTCCTATTCACCATTGGGCTCTCTGCTAAGAAAGTTGGATCTTATCTTTATTCAAACCAATTTCTTTGGCTGACTTAAAATTACTTATTTGGAAAATCCTATTATTAATGACAGTTACTTTGGCAAGAAGGACCTTGGGGTTGCAAGCTCATACACATATTTGCACATTTCATAAGGATAGGGTAACCTTATGAAACAATCCTTCCTTCATGACAAAACTTACAACAGATTGTAATGTAAACCTGTCTACAGAGCTTTAATTTTTTTCCCAGTTACTGTATTAGTGTCAATATGTGTTGCATTATGTGTTGCATTGTATGGATTTCTATTGACAGTTTAGAATGTAATTAGACAGAACCAAACTGATAAGGAAAGATCCTTACTATATGTCTCATTTTCTTCCAAAATGTTAGATCAGAAGGTATCCAAGGCTATACTTTCTTTGTGTATTATTTCTGTTATCAAAAGTAAAGCTTATCCCTGCCTCAGGCTAGCAGTACAATACTAAGAGAGCTGCGAGTACTTTGGAAGCTTTTTTTAAAAAAACTTTAACGGATGACATTTGTATAGCAGCTACAGGGGTATTATACAATGGATAGTACCCTCAGGTCTAGGACAGGCTTCATAACTGCTGTCTTGGGGAGGGGACTCTATCATGATCCACTAAAGAGGTTTAGCATGGAACTCTGTCCTACAAGTGATGGAGCTCAATTTCCATCAGATATAAAAGTTATGAACTTACCATAACATTCTATCTGCATGGGCAGTTTTAAGCCTGTCACCAAACCCACCCTTCTGCCTGCTGCCTATGGGTTCACTGGATACTGAAGAGGTTTCTTGAGTTTTGAAGATGTGAACCTTAGGCACTTGGCAATTATGGATAACTGTGCCAGATTTCAGGAGCCTAGGAAAGTTTTATGGGTAGAGCTAAACACTTGTTGATCTTACTTCTACAGATGATGGGGTTGACACTGTCAGCACATATTGTGGGAAGTATGTAGCTTTCATTTGTTTAAACTGGAGAAAATTGAGCCTGCTGTAGTTCAAGGAAAAGATGTTTATTGCTGCCAGAACAGTTGCAAAGCAAATAAGTCAACATTGCTTCTTCTAGATTGCTGTTATGGAAAGCATTGCTCATGCTACAACTCTGTATTCGTTAACCTATGAACCCATTTGAGACAGTATTCCATTATCCATCATTATTTCTACTATATTATTCAGAGATCTGATTTCATGTTTTCTAATTTAATTTAGAAAATGTATTTTGTCAGCTTGAGCAGTTAACCATGGACACAAGAAAATTCTGCATAGCTTACTTTTTACTGATGATCTTTTTGCCTGTCAGCCATTAATTGTAAAGCCTTTCATTAACTGAATTTATATCAACATTAGTACATCTCTAAAATTCTTTGACTTTTTTCTGTCATTGGTAATTGTAGTATGACCATCTTTCTTGCCTTACTGGCCATTATTTCAACACATCTGCTATGTGTAATTTCTTTTTTGGTGTGTGTTACCCTTTCTGCTCATTTATTTAGATGAAACGGCATTCTCTGCAATCCCAGAGGTGCTATATGCAAAGACTTTCTGGATATGTGTTAGAAGGGTTTGTGGTCTTTTTCCACTAGAATTTTTTTATCATAGACCCAGTCATTGAATATTTTGTATTCTTACATTATTTCTATCAAACTCTCCAATATGTTTAAGTCAATATTAGGAACGTCTGAAATCATTTTACATTTTATTCTGTCATTGTTAACTGTAGTATTACTTTCCTTAAAGACTTTTGGAATATTTTACACCCTTCTGTTATTCAAATAGCTGTTTCTGTATCTGACAATATTTCTTTGTGCATCTGTAAATGCTGCTGACCAATAAGAAATGGGTCTGTCTTCTTGTGGAACTGTAACTCCTAAACCATTATGACTGGCATCTACTTGTAGCACAACAGATTTAGTCACTACATATTATTTTAATTTTGGCATGGCTCTAGCTATTTTTGAGAGTTTTAAATTCTTTTCCTGTTCATAACTCATTCTCAGGTAACATCATGCTCCAAAACTTTTATAAGAGGCATAGACCTACTAAGTAAAAACATTACAAGATAATGCATCATTTCTTGAGACATCTGTAATACCTGTTTGTCTTCCAACTTTGGCATTTACACAACTGCTATGAATTTTTTATGTGTCGTACTTCATTACTTCTGACATGGGAATATGACCACTATATATTCAGACTTGTCATGCTTGGTTTATACTTGCTCTTATTTAATTTGAAATAATGTCTGTTTCAATATATTTCAATATATTTAACAACTATATCAGTCTCATGACATGTTCTCATGGCTGAACCCCATAATGATAGATCATCTTTTATCTTTACAGCACTTTCCAAGCCATCAATTAAATATGCAACAGCTCTTTGGAATACCTCTTTTGTTGTGAAATTACTGATCCGAAGTCTATGGAATCTGTCCATTTTAATTGTATATTAAATGTACATAATTTGGACTTTGATTCACCTTTCTTTCCCATAGGTTTACATGTTCTTAGGTTCTTACTGGGCAAACTGACTCAGCTGATGACTCCTAACCACTGAACATTACATTTTTTGTACCCTCTATCTCTAATGTGCAAAGGGGAGAAAATTTTGGATTCCCATCAACTTGTCAAGCTTGTTCTAAAGAGAGTTAAAGAGGCACTCTGACATGGATTTGGAGTATATTCCATAGGTAGATAATACTTTAGGTAGAGGTATCTATCCTATCAACTGGTTCTGTTAAAAGTTTTAATGTGTTTGTTGTGTCATCATGTTTGATGTAGGTTTAGGACTGTGTGAGTGGATGTTGGCAGTTTCCATGTTTTTGGCTAAATAGAAGGTCAAGTAGGATAAGATCTTTCATTGACTGAAGGGCTAAACAGGGGTTCTCTATATTGGTCTGTATAAGAGTCAGGGAAGAGTGAAAAGGCTTTCAGTCATTCAGAATAATTTAAGGAGGATATACCCATTTTTTTTGTTTAGAAAACATTTTTTTTCAAGTTGGGAAATACACTAGGATAGGTACATGGTATAGCGAGCATTACATTATATTATCAGTTTGATTAGGGAAGAGTAGAGAGAAATATAACTTCAGATGATCAGGAGGATATACTTTTAGTAATTACTTGTGCCAGGTAGAAGGATTATATTACAATATTTGATACATGTCAGATGAGTGCTAACTGCCCTTGAATATGTCTAGGTTATCAACCTTGAGTGGAGAATTTTCAGTATAACAGGTGCAAAGTTGTTCTTGTTTCCCAAAAAGTTCTATCCTTTATTTTTGCATAACCCTTTAGACCCATGATCTTGACATAAGATGTTAGTATGACAGACTTTCTTTATGATATTTTCATCTGTTGGACAGTTTATGACAGTACAAATTTGCTCTCATCACAGCAGTTTGTCAGCCAGAGATCCTTAATGCCAACCTAAACATCAGAGAAGCATATTCCCAAAAGAGTAGAAACAACATGGATTCCTTTTGAATGACAGTGATGCCACAGGAGACAAGTTTCTTAGATAAAAAGCATGCCACAAACCCAAACTGCATGGGCTATATCTGTGAGGCAGATTCCATTCCAGAATGTTACATATAGGTTGCTAATTTAAGCAGATGATATTTATAATACTTGATTAGGGGATAATGTCAAAAGCTTTGCTAATCAGGGTAAGTAGTGTGCATTAATTGACCCTTGTTCAGTGCTTTATTGACCCTCTTGAAGAGGTGTACAAAGTTTGGTAGACAGGCTTACCCATTAACATGCCATACTGATTGGGATCAAATATTGTGGGCTACCTATATCATAATTTATGAGTTCTGTTATAATATTAGATTAAGTACAAATAATTCTGATAAGGCTAATGTATTTGTAGTTCCTGGAGTCACTGGTAGGGTCCTGTTTGCTTAGGGGAACCAGTACTGCTCACATACAAGCTTCTGGCACTTTTACAGTGGAGTCTGAGATTAAAAAAAATGTTTAAAAGAGGACCAGTAAGGCAGTGCTTGGTGATGATCAGAACTGAGCCTTGCATATTGTCAAACTCCATGGAATTAGTGTGGTTTACTTTTAGAGTTAGCATTTAGGACCTGTTCTGAAATAACTGTTGTGGGGTCAATGGCTGAACTTAGAGATGAAAATTAACAGGCAGTTGAGTGGTATGATGGTGGAACCAAATATGTCTGTTAGTATACTGGCAATGTCTTCTGAATCTGAAAAGATAATACCATTACTGGCAAGCTCAATTACCATTCAGAGAGTTCTTTTTTTATCCTTTATAGCTTGCTTTATAACTTTTTGTAGATAAACACTTACTAAAAAATAGATGCAATAATTTAAGCATTTCTTCTATATCTTTATCCTCTGGGGTTGCATTACTCAGTCTACCTGACTCTTCACTAAGCACTTCTTGACATAGGAAGGATGCATGCTGTTATCATGTAGCATAATATTACTTGCTGTACTTTTGTAACTTAATCTAGAGCATAAAGAATTATACCCTTCCACTTTAAATAACCGAACATCCAAACAGATCTTGAAATCTGTTTGTATTTTTCTCACTTAACTGCAGCCTTATTGGATATGTGTATATCTTGGCTGCACAAAGTCAAAATAAACTTTATTGTCATTTAGATCTGCACATAGTGCAGATACATGAAATTACATTGCTCCGTTCCCAGTGCAAGAAACATATATACATAGAGTTACTATTTAGTAATACTAGGAGAGACACTTACAGACATTATATGTATAAAAATGTACCATTTAGGGTATTGCACAAGTTGATATTGTATGGACTTGAAATTTCACATTTACAGGTACATGTGAAGCAAAAATACTGTATAGAGTGTTGCATATTCAAGTTTCAGGACAGATGAAGATTTGGATATTGCACTAAAGTATGCTACTAGTAGTAGTGATTTTAGAGTAAATGGACATGAGAGTATGTCATTTACTGGATTAGTCAAGAGAATATTCAGTTGAAAGAACCGAATGGCTTCTGGCATGCCTGTTGTTAGAGTTCAGCAATCTGATGGATAAGGGGAAAAAGCTTCTGTTGAGCCTGGAAGTCTTACAGTGCATGCTGCAGTAACATCTACCTGAGGAAATGTGGGAGAACATGCCACAAGTAGGGTGAGTAAGGTCATTTATTATCTTTCTAGCTTTTCCAATTCATCGAGATTTGTGTAACTCATCCAAGGATGTACACACTGAAGAAGGGTTATCCCGAAAGCTCTGTGGATTTTTGAATAAAACTTTTTCATATACTCAGTGTCCATTACTTGGAGTTTTCTACGTTTGCTGTTCTGAAATTTGCTCTCCACGAATGGTTAACTTTAGTTCTGGTCTATTTTTTTGTTCATTTTTGTCATCCAAGGATGCCTGTAGAGAGCCAATGATTCTTTCATCTGCTGTTACTACTCTCCAGAGAGCCTTGCGATCTGAGCATTACAGTTCCCATACCATAAAGTGATGTTGTTTGTCAGTACACCCTCAAATGTTCCTCTGTGGAAGGCTTGGAGGAATGACTGTGATAGGTTTGTTTTCCTCAGTTTCTGTAGGAAGTGCAAACATTGCTGTACTTTTTTGACAGTGTGGTTTGTGTGCACTGACCAAGACAGACCCTCTGATATGTGTATACCCAGGAACTTAGTGCTTTTGACTCTTTCTACTGCTGCTCCCTTGATATCCAGAGGTTGCTGTGCTGCCTGAGACCTCCTAAATCATAATCAGTTCCTTGCTCTTGCTGATGTTCAGTGCCAGATTATTGTTGTCATAGCAGCCTAGCAGATGTTCCACTTCACTCCTATATGCTGTTTCCATGCCGTTCCTGACAAGACCTATGACTGTGTTGTCATCTGCGGACTTGATAATTCTGTTGGATTTGTATCTGGCCACACAGTCATGTGTAAGCAAGGCAAATAGTAGAGGACTCAGGACACAGCCATGTGGTACACCCATGTTCAGAGTTATGCTTTTAGAGCTATTATTTTCCATACTTACCTTTTGGGGTCTGTATGTGAGAAAGTCTAGTATCCAATTGCACAAGGGGGTGTTGATGCCCAATTGGATTAGTTTCTTCACTAGGTTCAGGGGGCTGACAATATTAAAGGCGGAACTGAAGTTGATGAATATCATCCTGACATAACAGTCCTTATATTCCAAGTGAGTCGAGGTTTCATAAAGGTCAAAAGAGATGGCATCTGCTGTGCAGTGGTTTGACCTGTAGGCAAACTGCAATGTATATAGTGTTGCAGGTATGCTTGCCGAGATGTGGTCCTTGACTAGCCGCTCGAAGCACTTCATTACTGTCGATGTTAGAGCAACTGGGCGATAATCATTCAGACTTGCAGGTTGTAGTTTCTTGGGTAAGGGAATGATAGTCATGTTCTTAAAGCATCTCAGTACGATGGCTAATCGCAGTGATGTATTGAAAATGTCTGTGAGTGCCAATGTCAGCTGTGCAGCACATGCTCTGAGAACCCTACCCATAATGTTATCTGGACCAGCTGCTTTTCTTGAGTTAACTCATAGGTTCATAGGTGTGTACTGGGCTAATAGCCCTGGAGCCTTTACAAGCCTAGCCCATAGACGTGCCCTGGTATTGTGCTGCCCGACGTTACTTCCCTGTACCTCTATCAAGTAGAGCCACTGGAGTGATCCCCGGGTGAACTTTCTATTTCTCATTCACTCATCAAGATTTCTCTTGAAGAGGGCCAGTGAGGTGCTCTGCTTGACATGTATGGGAAGTCTATTCCAGAGCATGAGCAGTCTCTGGGTTATGAACTTGTCCTTCCAGCATGTTCTGTTGATTGTGGTAATGAGGTTGAGGTCTCTGGAGCATGTGGTGCGGAGGGATTGCGATTCTTTTAGATGTAGCATTTCTAACAGAGCTGGGTCAGACATGCTTTGTAAGTCAAGCAGAGATCGCCTCTTAGTAGACGATATGAGATAGAGAATAGCAAGAGTTTTTTTGAGTCTGTCCATGTAGGACATGTGTTTAAGGCCTAGGATCCTGTTAGTGAAGTACTTTTGTGGCCTCTCCAGCTGTTGCAGGTATCTAGTGAGGTACATGCCAAATGGGGCATTATACTCTATGATTGGACTAATGAGGGAAGAGTAGAGAGAAATGATGACCTCTTTCTTCCTGAATGCAAACCCCTTGGTAATGAGATGTGCCACATAGGACTTTCAGACCACAGTGGCAATGTGGTGGTCGAAGCAGAGGTTGCTGTTAACCTTATTTATTTATTTCCAGTTTGATTACTGGGGAAGTCCACTGGGCCCAGAGAGGCTGTTTTCAGTGGAGGCCTGGGGCGAAAACCTCCATGAAACAGATTACAGTAAAGATAGCAGTCCAATAAAAATAAAAGTACAAGTACAAATACATATCAAATAATGCAAAGCGTGAGCAATATTGTCCATAGTGGAAAAATATCGTGTAGATACATTTTAACAAATTCTCTCAGTTAAAGTTAAAAGTCAAAAGCTATTTACAATATTTACAGAGTGTGAGAGATCATATGGAAATTAGCTATAGAAGGTTATAGCCAGCTATAAGGTGCTTAGGAACTCAGAAGGATACCCTCCCAAGGGCTTTTGTTAAAGAGTTGTAGGTAGGAGAATGCAGTTGCATTTCCATTTGCAGGAGAGATAGGTGTAAAGCTGAGTTTTGAAGTTGTTTGTGTTTGACATTGTCCTTAGTGTGGAAGGGAGAGAGTTCCATTTCTTACCTAAGGAGAAGTTGTCCCCAGATCTCTTATAATGCCTTCAGTGTTCAGTGGGCTCCCATCGATTTGGTAATTAGTGGGAAGTGAGTTTTTCCCAAAGGGGATGACGACGCATTTTTTGGCGTTAAGCTTAAGACCATGGTTTCAACACCATTCATTGGTCTCAGTGAGGCCTTTCTGTAGAATGTCTGCATTACTTGGAGAGGTAATAATGGTTTCCAGCTTGCAGTCTTCTTTGAACTTGGTCAGCCAAAGTCCCTCTGTGTTGGCCTGGATGTTTGAGAAGTAAATGCCAAACAGGAGAGGACCCAGGACTGATCCCTGCGGGACTCCACTCGTGACTGGTCATCAGTCTGACTTGGAGTCTGCGACTTTCACACTTTGGGTTCAGTGAGCCAATTTGCAACCCACCTAATGATATAGGGGATGATGTCTAGTTTGGTGAGTTTATCAATAATTCCTGAGTGAGGAATGGTATCAAAGGCCATGGCCAGATTGAGGTAGGCTGTATGAACTGCCTTACCTTCATCCACAGCTCTGGTGACTGACTCAAAGAAGTCAACCAGGTTGAGCAAGCATGATCTACCTTTCAAAAGACCAAATTGCATGGGATCTAGAGTTTGGAAATTCTCTGTATCCTTGTTAATTAGGTCCACTGATGCACTGCAAGATTTATCAGGCTAATGGAGCGAGAATTTCCAGGGTCTGTAGTCGTTCCTCCTTTATGGAGAGGGATGACTGTAGCAGTGTGCCATTCAGTAGGGACAAAGCGTGAGGTGAGGATGTGAGTGAACAGGGCACACAGATGTGGTGCCAGTTCTCTATGTAATTCATATAGAACACAGCCAGGGATATTGTCGGGTTCCATAGAAGCTGTATTCTTGGTCTTGGACAATGTAGCTTTAACCTGTGCTGCAGTAATGCTGGGTGCCTGGCATTTTTCCTTTATTGAGATTGGTCCTTTGGGGGTGGGTAAAGTTGGCACTGAATCTGTCAGCAAGTATGTTGGCAATATCTGTTGGCTCAGTATAGGAGATACCATTGTGCAGTAACATAGAGCAAATCTGGGTATTGCTGTGGAGATTCTTGATATAACTATGGAAGGCTTTGTAGTTATTTTTAGTGTCTGCCGCAATTCTGCCTTCATAGCTGGCTTTGGAGGTTTTGATCTCAACTTTTTGTTGAGACTAATAAGGGAATTTTTCCAGTCTTGGGACTTTACCTTTTTCTGCAACAGTTTCTTCCTTCTGATGTAGAGTTTATTAATGGCAGGGGACTACCAGATTGGCTTCCTTTTTTTGGAGGAGAGCATCTTGGTTCTGTTGGTTATGGCTAGTTTCATGCATTTATGTACATGTTCGTACAGTGCATTAGTGTATGATTTGGCAATCATGCATCTATTTTCCATTGACATGGGTGCCATGAAGTCAACCACCTTGGGAGATGTTTTTCATGGTGGATACCTTTGTGGGGGGGGGGGTGAGATGTGGATTTCTATGGTGATTAGTTTGTGGTAGGATCTAACCAGGGAGGAATTGACTATTGGTGTAGAGCAATGGTTGCCCATGTTAGTAATAACCAGGTCAAGGATGTTGCTTCCTCTAGTGGGGGTAAGAATGAGCTGGTCCAGGGCATTGGAACTGATGAATTCCAGGAAGCGTTGGACCAGTGCATTGGTGCATGAGTAGTTTTCCCAGTTTATGAAGGGGTAGTTGAAGTCACCTAGTATGAGAGTGTTGGGTTGGCTCTTAATAGTTTCCAGGGTGCTTAGGAATATGGAGTGAGAGTCTTGGGACATGGTTGGGGACCTATAACAGGCTACAACCTGAATTGCCGTCTTAACCATTGTTAGTTGTACCTGGAATATCTCAGATGCGTTATGTTGGGCTACTAGTCTGGAGGTGTGCATATCCTTTTTGAATATGGAGACACCAACACCTTTGGAGCTACAGTTAATGTTCTGAGGCCGAAAGGTGTGAAATGGGTTATAGCCTAGTAGTGCAGGGGTGCTTTCTGCTGCTTTAAATCAGGTCTCCGTTACAGCACAAATGTTGATGTTCTCCATTTTGAGGAGTGCTTCGAGCGAGTGCATCTTGAAATTTAGACTTCTAGCATTGAGCAGCATGACCCCCAGATTGCATTTATTTATTGCTGTTACGGTGGTAATTTGGTCTTTGGAATACTGCCTCAGAAAGGCACTGTGGGGTGGCAAGAGCCTTATCCAGTACCCGGAAACCCAGGGGTGACAGATGCATGCCATCTCTGGCAAAGCATCAAGGTCTGCCAATCATGTCATCCCAAGCAGACAGACACTGGATCCCCTTAGAATGACAATAGAAACTTAGCCAATTGCTGAAATCAATCATTTTCTGTTTATACTGTGGTATCATTCTGGGCGATGGTAGGATGCTGCTCAGGGCTAGGGTCATACCTGCCTTGGCCACATAATCCAAGAGGTCTACCATGTCTCTTTTCATGTAGTCCAGGGAGGTGTGTCTCAGGTCATTCACACCCACATGAACAATGACAGGGTCATACTTGTACTTGTTGTGGAGTAGCCTGAGTGCGTGTGTTATGTGTTGGATTCTGACACCTGATAGACAGCTGACTGTTACCGTCTCCTTATTCAACCTAGTGAGTGGGACATCAGTGTGCCTCACTATTGAGCCACCTATGATTATTGTATTGGGCAAGTTGTTTTGCCTTAGAGGCTTAGGTTGAGGGGCACACTGTGTAGGTGAGCTATGTGTCTTGTGGTTTGTGCTGTGTTGTGGTGGTCAAGTGCGTTTCTGCCTTGGACGTTTCTGCTGTTTGGGTAGATTTCTATTGAGAGCCTCTGTGAAGGTGGGTGTGTATTTTGTGTTTTTATGTGAGGGCTGTGATGGTTGGTGTTCTGGAGGGCTATGTGTTCCATGTGGTTTGGTGCAGCTATTCTGGTCTTGACTGGAGAGTGCATGGCTTCCAATTTGGAGGTATAAGCACATCTCTCACAAGTCTGAATGTTGGTAGGTAAGAGGAGAGGGTTGTCTGTGTACATGAGGCAGTTGCTACACTGCCTCAGAAAATCCAAGTTCACCAAGTTAATAGGAGAAAGCACAGGAAACTTACCTTAAACATTGCCAGGAGGGATGGTCATCATTACTAAGTACTGAAGCTGTTTCCCTATAGGGCATCTAGTGTTGATAGCACTTATGTGTGCTACAATAATTGCTACAAAAAGTCTGATGAAGTGCTAGGTAAATAAGCTAATTAAAGTGCAAGAGAAAAGAGATCTAGCAAGATCTAAGGGAAAAATTGAAAAGCAGACTTTCTGGCACCGTCTTAAAGTTTTCAGTACATCAGCTGTGCTGAGACATAGCATCCTGACCGACAGGTAGTATATTTGCCAGAGTTTTGTTGTTTGCGTTGAACCTGCTAAAGAAGTTGTTTAGTTTGTTTAAAAATTATGTGCTGTCATCACACTGGGTGGATGCAGGTTTGTAGTCAGTTATGGCTTGTATGCCTTTCCTTAGCTGTCTAGAGTCCTTTTGGTCATTAAAGTGACCCTGAGTTTTTCTTCCATTAGTTCTATTTGCCTCTTTTAGATTTCAGATGAGAATGGTTGCCTTAAGACTGATTTGCACAGAAAGGAGTGCTGGAAGAATACACTTTTACATCACTCCAGCATACATCCAGTGCATATTTACCATACAGTTATGAAGAGCCAGTTCTAACGGTCTTCTAGACTCCATACTGATGGAGCCAAGTTTAAGAATGCAGCTGATGATCTATCAAAAGCCTTTGTTGCCAGGGGTTTCTCTTTCAGTGAGGTGTGTGAGCACATAGGCAAGGGGTTTTTCCTTCGTTCAACAGATGGGGTTCCATATTTTTTGAGAAGTTGGACAGGTATTGGCCTGTAGACGTACAAGGAGTGTTTTTAGTATGATATAAATGACCCTGACCTACTTTAGCAATGTGCATAAGATCTGTGATGTTATTACTAAGAACTGGTCCATCTTACAACTGGATGACCGTATTAAAGGAATTGTTGGCAGCAAACCTAGCTTTAGCTTCTGGACATAGCCGGTTTTAGGCACCAGCGAACCACAGCAAGTTATCTTATCTTGATATTTTGTAACATGTCTGTCAAGCCAACAAAAGCAAGTACAGCAATCTTGTATACTTAATAAAGCAGGTAAGTAATAATAACTCATATTTATCTCCTTCAAAATTCAAACATCTTTAGTTATAGTAACAGTATTTTGTCAAGTAACAAGCTTTACAATTTCATTAAATATTTTACCAGTGACATAATGCCCCGGCCTAGGTTAAGCCCTGATGGTGAACATCCTCTTCACTAAAATTAACAACATAGCCAATTTTAGGTACCTGCAATAACTGTGGCTGGAGGGGGCCCCTTAATCATCAATGACGGTGTGGGGGCCCCACAAAAACTGCTGTTGGTTGGAGATAAATGAGGAGAAAAAATGTATTAAGTTTCAATTATACTCTTTAACCTGAATGGGACTGTGACATGACCCTGTTAGGACAAAGCTGTAATGAACATAAGCAAGTAAGCACTGCAGAGGTCAGCAGCCCAGGGTGACCGATCTCAGTGCAAACTGTGGAGTTTAAGAAGAGCTGATGCTTCTAATCTTCAGACATGGTTTCTCTTTCAAGGTTTTTATACATACTGGCAGAACAACTGATACTGTAACTTTCAACATCTTTGCTGAAGAATTCTGTTCTGTGATAAAAATAATAGCATAATAAAGTCTCAAAATGAGGAACACATTTTATATATTACTCTAATTCACTTAAAAAGTTACTAGACTAACACATTTTATATATTACTCTAATTCACTTAAAAAGTTACTATAATAACACATTTTATATATATTACTCTAATTCACTTAAAAAGTTACTAGAATAACACATTTTATATATTACTCTAATTCACTTAAAAAGTTACTATAATAACACATTTTATATATATTACTCTAATTCACTTAACAAGTTACTAGAATAACACATTTTATATATTACTCTAATTCACTTAAAAAGTTACTAGAATAACACATTTTATATATTACTCTAATTCATTTAAAAAGTTACTATAATAACACATTTATATATTACTCTAATTCACTTAAAAAGTTACTATAATAACACATTTATATATTACTCTAATTCACTTAAAAAGTTACTAGAATAACACATTTTATATATTACTCTAATTCACTTAAAAAGTTACTATAATAACACATTTTATATATATTACTCTAATTCACTTAAAAAGTTACTAGAATAACACATTTTATATATTACTCTAATTCATTTAAAAAGTTACTATAATAACACGTTTTGCATCAACATGCATTTTTAGACAATAAGTATAAAACTCTGATGACTGGATTTATTGTGACAGAGGAAAATTATGAGACAAAATCAGGAATATCTGTGAAATCAGGGATAGTGATAGGTATTAATTTACTCCTCACTGAGGTAAATAAAAGTGACTTATCCCTGTTGCTGTTTGATGACTGCTAAACACAGTCACTGATTTTGTGTTGTAGTACTAGTGTTGTATAATGTACTTGCTGAAATAAGTACAAAATTAGCATTGCTGTGGTGTGTGTGTGTGTGTGTGTGCGTGCGTGCGTGTGTGCGTGTGTGTGTGTATGTGTGTAAAATATCAGATTTTTATCAATGCACATATCCAATAATGCCGGAATGCACACATTATTCTTCAGGGTATCAATAAAAATGTAACTAACAAGTGATTATATTTCAAAAGTAAAGCATAAAATATAATAACAGGAAAATTTAGCGTATAGAAGGTGGAACAAGGCAGTAACATCCAAAACACAAGTAGTCGGTGCAGATAAGATAACATCCAGTTCTCTCCACCAATAAACCACTCACAAAGCGATACGGCTATCGTAAAAAGGCAGCTTTGTTGAGTAAGCGCTTTCACCTGCACGGCTTCTTCAGATTCACATACAATTATAACTAAAATGCAGTTAATATACTGTTGAAGGCGGGAAAAGCTCAATTAAACAATTACACAATAACAATAATATGAGCGTTTCCCGCATACATTAATTGATGAGAACCTTAGCAATGTACTTGATAATGCTAGCCAGTATGAGAGGAAACTAATCGCACAGAAGAAAAACAAACTACAACGAGATATCACCGATTTTAAGACGGGCCAGAGCTTTACTTGGCCCAGAACGACATTTACTAGACCTGCCACTGATTCTACTAACCATAATGTTGCCAGAGGAACAACATCTAGAGTTAACCATAAGTTGCCCTTAGAGGTTACTCCTATATCTAAAGCTAATAGTGAACAGTTGGCTATCGCTACAAGGAAGGACTCTAATACTGATATTGTTCCTTCCACTGTGACTGATTGTTCTGTGACTTTTACGAGTGATGCATCTAACATTTTACCAGATACCAATGCTAATGATAAAGAAAGAACTACTTGCACTTCTGACGTAATAATAGTATCACATGAGACAGATAGTCTCTTAGATACAGTTTCTGTTTCTGCACCAGTTGTACGTAGCAAAAACAGTAATTCCTATAAATCAATTTCCAAGGATTTGAATAGTGAGTTAACCAACAATTCTAACACCACTGTAGCCCAGGTTTTCAACTCATCCCACCCTTTTCCTATCAGGGAAGATCAGAAGTTAGGGAGGATGAGATCTCAGAGCAGAGGGAGACAGAAACGGAAACTGTCATCAGAGTGTCTCCCAAACAAGAACATAAAGAAAATGTGGGAAGTCAATGGGAAGGGGAAGACCTAGTTTTCAACCTTTCTTCCCGTTTATTGACAACTGATGAATTATCTGTTTTGTCCAAAGGCTTGTCCTTTATACCTACTACATGCAGCGTATTTGTAGAGATGGTACGAGATTTTAAGTTATATGTAAGGAATGTATCTTTACGGTTAACCTTTGGCAATAATAGTGATTTTATGAACAGTACCCGCTTTCAAAGACCTAGTGTTTTTACACCCCAACTACATCCACTTTTAGCAGCCTTCAGCAAGCTGGTTGAGGATGATTTATATAAATTGAGGGACACTCATTATAGACGCCCTTACATTAAATACAACCTGAGTTTTCCAGAGAGATGTGCCCTACATGAATTAAGTAGGGATGCCTCGTTATCTATTAGGCCAGCAGATAAGGGAGGTGGCATTGTTGTGATGGATACTGAAGATTATGCCAATAGGATGTTTTCCATGTTAAGTAACCAACATTTTTACCAGCCCTTACCTTTTAATATGGTACAGTTCTATTCACACAAGGTCCACATGTTTTTACTAGGTCTATTAAACAGTAACATGATAGTCCACTCCCTTTTTCAGTTTTTGGATGTACCTACACCAATGATCCCTTTAATTAACAGCTTGCCCAAAGTACACAAAGATCGAAGAGACCCCCCTCTGAGACCAATTGTGGCAGGCAGAGGGTGGATCACAGAGCCGTCTTCGATTTATCTTGAAAGTCATTTAAGACCTGTAGTAGAGAGTAATCCATATATTTTAAAGGACACAAAACAATTTTTACTTGACCTTTATGGGAGTCTTAATGATATGCAAGACACAACTGGTTCTATTTTTGTAACGATGGATGTCCAATCTTTGTTCACTGTAATTCTCAACCAGGTTGGCATAGATAAAGTTGGCCGTCATTTAACACGGGTATCCAATATGTCTGACATCAAAATTAATTTATTGATGTCATTACTGCAGCTAGTTTTGTCTAATAACATATTTTACTTTCAAGGAAGATGTTTCCTGCAGCGAGATGGCGTAGCTATGGGCACTTCTTGTGCCAATAGCTACGCCAACTTATTTATGGCTGAATGGGAACATGAAGTTATGTACGAATCACCAGCGTTTGTGGAACATGTTTTGTTCTACAGACGCTTTGTAGATGATCTTTTCTTTTTGTGGGGGGGTTCTGTTGAAGATCTACATAGCTTTGTGTCATATATCAATGCTTCCACCACTTATCTTAAGTTCACTTATGAAATTTCTACCACTAAGATTTCGTTCCTAGATGTCTTTGTTGAGAAGTTACACAGTGGGCTGATCAATACAGGGGTCTTTAGGAAGAGTTGCCACAAGAACACAATTTTACATTGTTCTAGCATGCACCCTCACTATGTTTTTAACAATATAGTGAAGGGACAGGTTTTGAGGGCGTCTAGGTATAATCCTAGCAATACAGGGTTCAAACAAGACCTGGGTGACTTAAACCAAAGACTGATACAGTGAGGGTATAGATTGAATGACATCTCAAAAGGCACTGAAGGCCTTAGTGACCTGAGATTAAATACAGCAGCTCCATATTTCTCTGATAGGATAAATGCTTTAGATACAGTTCACAGAGACACCAGAACAGACAATATTACATCCAGTACAGGGGCTTTCTCAGTCTTCTTCACTAATGATGTTGTTGCTATCAAGGAAGTAGTGAGGAGTCATTGGAATGTCTTGATGGTTGACTCTCACATCAGAGAAATGTTAGGTGATGCTCCCCAGTTTAGATATAGGAACAAGAAGAACTTAAAAAGATTAATATGTGACAAAGGCCCCATCAACCCACGATATTGCATTCAACAAAGTGGGTAGTTGTAATTTTTGCCCTTTTATCAACCCCTCTACTTTGTTCACTCATCCTTCCAGTTCACGCCAATATTTTTTCAGAGTGAATGGTAATTGTTTGACCAGAAATGTTATTTATCTTGCTACCTGTTCCTTATGTGGGTCTTTCTATATAGGGAAGACCAACAGATGCTTTAAAGATCGTATACGTGAGCATCTATACAGCATTAGGATGGGGCATACCAGCAATGCACTGGCCAAGCATACATCTGAATTTGGCATTCACCACACTTTTACCTTTAGAATAGTTGAACATGTTAATGTCAATATCAGAGCTGGTGATATTAAAACACATACTGAAAGTAGGGAAAATATGTGGATTATGAAACTGAGATCTGATGTTTCACCAGGTCTCAATGCTAAGATCTCTGTTAGACCGTTCCTTAAAATGAGAAGACTGAAGGCTCATTAATTAACATTCAGTTTCCCTTCACTTCTACCCCTTTCAGTTGGTTTATACACACAGATTTCCTTTGATACACATGTTTTAGCAGTGTTTTATTAGCATTAAATTTGGTATTTTGTTATTTTATAATCAATTATGGTCACTTTGGAAGTATTTTTTAAGCATCATATGTTTTTTAACTTGTTTTAAAAAAGTTTATGAATGAGTGACGTTTTCTTTCAATTATTGTTATTGTGTAATTGTTTAATTGAGCTTTTCCCGCCTTCAACAGTATATTAACTGCATTTTAGTTATAATTGTATGTGAGTCTGAAGAAGCCGTGTAGGTGAAAGCACTTACTCAACATAGCCGTATCGCTTTGTGAGTGGTTTATTGGTGGAGAGAACTGGATGCTATCTTATCTGCACCGACTACTTGTGTTTTGGATGTTACTGCCTTGTTTCACCTTCTATACGCTAAATTTTCCTGTTATTACATTTGCCGCTTTGTTAGAAGGTGTTTACTCCGTTCTCCTTTTATCCTTATATAAAGCATAAAATATATCACAGAGCATTCAGACACTTAGATCTTCTAGGAATCTGGTGGCCCCCACTCCCTAAACTGTATAAATAGATACAGGGGGATCCCTTAATCATCCTTGACTGTGGGGACCCCAAAAAAGCTGTTTTTGGTTGAGGAAAAATGAGGAGAAAAAAATGCTTTCATTTTCTGATTGCACTCTTTAGCCTGAAGGAGTTATGATATGACCCTGTTAGGATAAAACTGATAATAGCCTTTGTCCCCAACCACAAACATTCTAAAACATCCCTGTTCAGATGTTTGTGTACACAAATTTACCATAGGTTATGAGGGTGCTGGGGATTGTGTAGTTATCATTTCCTTTACTTTTCTAACAGACCTCAGAGGTATACAAAGAAAGTTACTTTAGCTCCTGTAGGGGCAGTGTACTGCCTGGTAGCAGCAAAGTAGAATACATTACTGCAATCATTATTTATTTTCACTTCCTCACAATCAAACATCAGCCACATATACAGCTGGTTGCCTTTGGGGGTTAGGATCGAAGAGTAAGTAGACATGCCATGTATATGTATTTCAAATGTCACTTGAAATACATGACTGTGGCCATTTGAATCTCTGCTTTCATCCCAATCTAACACCTGAGGGTTGCATAGGCAGTGACTGTCTTTTTCGGAGGATTAGGGAGGCAGGCAGCATTCCCTTACATGTTCGGTGTATCCTCACAACAATTGACTTGTTAATTTATTTTGAGCTACTGTTTTTGTCAGCTTTGAATTTTAAGCCTTGGATACAACTTGTCTTCATTGAAAGAAAAAAATAAGACTGAAATTCTTTTTTTCTTACTCACGATTTTTGTTTAGGCCACTTTTGGATTAAAAGATTGGGAAATGCTTTAGCTTCTGGGGGCACCGGCTTAATTGAGTTATTCTCTAAATGGTTATTACTGTGCTGTCTTGGTCAAGAAAGTATATTGAAAAGATGGAAGGAAAACTAAAGCTGAACAGCAACATTGAATTTCTTTCCTTAATCATCATTTCTGTTCAAGCCATCATTGGGTAAAAATAATAAATAAACTTAAAAAGCAGTTTAGAGCATATATAAAGTTATGACTTCTTGAAAAAGCTGAAGAAAAAAGGTAAAATGTGAGAAATGGAAGAAAAAAAAGTATTGTGTATAAGTGGGAAGCCCAACATGAGGGAAACTCTGGAGGGTTTTTTTTTTTTTTTTTGGCGGGAGCTGAAACAGTAAGCAGTGCCTAGGGTTCCATTGCACATTAGTTCTCCCCTTTACGTAGAGTTGTTGTAATGTATCCTTGTTACACCTAAATGCCAGTAACTATAAAATGTCCCTTTGTGAGATGGGCCAACACAGTGTGGTATGTATGCCTGTTGTAATAAGATCATTGTAGCTACAGGTCAGTCTGTGTGTACTACTCCTAATAGCCTACAGTATGAACTAAAAAGATGGATAGAAGTGGTGGCAGTGACAGGGTTATACTTAGACAGAAAGTGCCCAGGGGGCCCCCAACTTGACATTTGCTGGGGGCCCCTAAAATGCTTACACCGGCCCAAGTTCTGGAATGCTAAGTCCATGAAAAGGCAGCTGTGTTATGGACCTCCTA